>NW_020664409.1:17278806-17282026 GCF_002925995.2 Terrapene triunguis
CTTTGACCAATAGGCTGAGGTCCTGCAAAAGGCCTTTGTGATGTCACTGCCACACCCACCCATCCCCTGAAGTGCTAATGTCCTGCTGCTGGCCTGACACTTTGAAGGTCTGAGCTACTCTCTCTGGATCACCCCATTCAATGCCTGTTCATTCTAGGAAGCAAGCCGGCTAGACAGTACAACATCAGAGGCTGCTCCCAATGCTACACTCAGTGTTTCCCAAATTAGTAGACTTTATGGCCAGAAGAGACCTTTAGAGCATCTCATCTAACCCCCTGCATATCATAGGCTTCCTGTATAGTACAATAGTTACTTTTTGGGCACACACATTCCAGAAAGGCATCTAGTCTTCATTCAATGACATCAAGAGATGGAGAATCCACCACTTTCCCTTTTAGTGAGTGCCAGGGGGGCTCCATTTCCCCTTCCACTAGCTCCCCATTTACAGTGAGCCGGAGCAGTACCTGCAGCAGGGAGCGGGAGTTGCTGATGGCCTCAGAGGCACAGCCCCTGCAGTGTCGCAGGCAACTGGCGCAAGTGCCGGATGATGCGGAGCTGGTGCATCACTTTGGCCGTGACGTCCTCCTGCTGCAAGGGAATCAGAACCTGTATGAGACTCAAACGCCCCGAGGAATCAGGGGGAATTAAGGGCACCTGGAACCAGCAGCATTTCCACCCAGCACCTGCCCACCACTGAGGGATGGATTCACCTCCTGACCCCCAGAATGGAGTCTTGTTGTCCTTTCTAGTAACCTCCAGTGCCAACCCCCTGATACCAGACAACTCTGTGTTCTTGGGGAACCAGGGTGCAGTCTCCAGCCTGATTCATGAAAGACACGCCCCCCCCACCTCTGCTTAAACTAAAACCCATCAGAGGAAAAAACTTGCAGAGAGCAGTGAAGGGCATTGGGTGACACACCTAGACCCCTCCTGACAAGGGTGACAAGATTAAGACATCTCCATTAGCATACAGAATGGAGAGCAGAGACAACTCCCCTAGCCTCATCTGCATGAAAGATGAGACAGGAAGACATCTCAATTTACATACAGAATGGAGAACAGAGAACCACACTAAACTCTGGGACCAGAAAAAGCAGGGAAGCACTGCATCACAGGAATCTCTGCTCCAGATGCTAATGAACCTATGGCTGCACACATCCGGCTCAGCAATTATCAGACCAATTCTAGTAATGAATCCTTAGTTGATATCCAAATACTGAAGTAGCCTTGTTGCATTGTGAGCTCCCTGGAAGAAAACACCACCCATAGCCAAGAGTGATCAGTTCCTATTGTCTAGTCTAAAGAAAAGTCATCAGTTTACCTATAAACAAATCTAGTATTCTCCCTTGAACAATTGCAATTTCTCTACAAAAATCCCTACTCACCCTGTAGTCAGGGTTCTGATGCTTAGATCCAAACTATGCATCAGTTCCACTGGAACTCCATCTTCTCCTGACTGATCGTGCTGGCGGCTCTGCCTGTCTCCTACATTCAGGACCCTCTGCGACCACCATCACCTGGGATCCCCGACCAGTTCAAGCCTCATGGAGTGGGTGAGATCCCCCCTCTTTCTCTCTCTGTGTTTTCCTTTCTACCTTAGGTATTAACCTTTAATAATGTATGTTATGTTGGTTTAGCTCTCCTTGTGTAGTTATCACTATTATTCAATAAACAACTTTTATGGTTAACTTGGTTGCTTCTCTCTCTGTTGCTGAACTTTACTCTTTTGTGTTTTAAGCTTCCCCCATTCACTCTACAGCAATGCTTCTTTTACCTAAGCTAAAGATCCCTGCAGTGCCCAAAATACTGTGGGGTTTGCTCATCAAGTAGGTTACTGCCAGTACAATTGTGTTGGGGGCGTGGGGATAGGGACGTGCTGAATCTGGGACGTATAACGGTAACAGCTTGAAAGTGCTGCTTGACCCAGTCCATGGAGCCCAGGGGCATATAAGGAGAGGTAGCTTGAAAGTGCTGCTTCATCCAGCCCAGTGAGTCCAGAGACATATAAGGGGTCAGCTTGACAGTGCTGATTGACCCGGTCTGCTCACACTTGCTCTGTTAATGTATGTGTGGGTGTTCATCCGGTTCTGGGGCTGGAGTAACCCAGCCCTAGGGAGCCTAGGTCCTGCAGGATAGCTCCACTGGGAGGGGACTTGCAGAAGGGAGAAGTAGAGCTTCATATGAAAACACAAGTGACACAAGCAGTATATTGATAGAATTACAGAACCCCCTTCCCCAGAAGAGTAACCCGAATAAATGAGCATACCCCAAAGAAATGGGCACATCTGGTAACACCCCCTCCTTGTAGGGTGAGCTCCTGCCACCTCCCCCTCAGTGCCCTTGACAGCTGTTCCACCTCCAAACCATAGCTCAAGTTCTCAGAACCCTCTCCTCCAGCCCTACCCAGGTAGGGCAGGAGGGATTCAGGCAGCAGTGAAGTGGGTTGCAGGGAGGTTGAGATCTTGCCCCAAGTCATCCCAGACACTAATGCTAAGCCACAGGATCGCAGCATCTAGTGTCAGTGGGGTTCACGTGGCTCAGACCAGACACCTGGGCTGGGGACCCGCCCCCATAGTACTGGTCGAGTGCGTGGCCCAGGGTGTTCACAGCCCCCTCCTCACCCCTCCCTGAGCCCAGCCTGGCTCCTCACCTGGAACAAAGCAGCAGCGCCCATCGGCCTCACTGCTGCCTGAGTCCCAGGTGCTGCTGCTGTCCCCTGGGGAGTGGGCCGAGCTGCTGGTGCTGCGACAGGGATCCTCCACCTCCTGCCCTGGGGAGGCTGGAAGGTCCTCGGGGACTAGGCAGGGCAATGCCTCCTGCTGAGAATCAGGGCTGGGCTCTTGGGGCCAGTGCTTCCCACACAACAAGCCCCAGAGCCCACCCTGCCCGGCTCCCCTTCTGGGCTGGGTCCTGCCTGCCCAGCCGCATCCTGGGCCAGCTCCATTTCGGCCTGGCTGGTGGCTCTCTCACCTCAGCGCCTGCGCCAGGAGCGGCTTTCCTCTGCCAGAAGGCTGGGCACTTCCACCTCCTCGCTCGGCCGGGAGCTCCTTCCCGGCCAGCAGGGACGGAGAAGCCGCTTTGCTCCTGGGGAAGATGGCAGCTGCTTCCCTCCGGGGAAGGGGCGGAGTTGGGATGGGGCTGGGGCAGAGTTGGGGCGGGGGGCCCCGTGGAGTGTCCTCCTTTTTTAAAACTAAAATATGGTAACCCTATTGTTGCTATC
>NW_020664409.1:17322026-17361314 GCF_002925995.2 Terrapene triunguis
GGTCAACCAGAAGTGCATTAGGAGTATTTCCACAGCAAGCAGATAAGATTTAATGCTTCATTTCACTCTTTGATGGTTTAGAACAGTAGTTCCCAAACTTGTTCCGCCGCTTGTGCAGGGAAAGCCCCGGGCGGGCCGGGCCAGTTTGTTTATCTGCCGCATCCGCAGGTTTGGCCGATCGCGGCTCCCAATGGCCGCGGCACACTGCTCCAGGCCAATGGGAGCTGCTGGAAGCAGCGCGGGCCGAGGGACGTGCTGGCAGCCGCTTCCAGCAGCTCCCGTTGGCCTGGAGCAGTGTGCCGCAGCCACTGGGAGCCGCAATCGGCCAAACCTGCGGACGCGTCAGATAAACAAACTGGCCCAGCCTGCCAGGGACTTTCCCTGCACAAGCAGCAGAACAAGTTTGGAAGCCACTGGTTTAGAATCATGCTCACATCCACAGGAGCTTCCCCAGGTCTTCCAAGGCGTTGTGCAACAGATACAGTTGCCCACTCAGTGCTGCACTCCACTCCCTTCTCCCTGTTTCTCTTCTAGCCATGATATTATTGCACCAAAAAGCCACTTAGTTCTTTTATGGCCCTTATGATGGTGGGCTGGTGTCCATGAGCCAGAATTGACCTTTACAGTCTCAGCTAAGGTATTTGAAAGAAACCCCAATAGCCAAGTGATAGAGCCATCTTTTTTTTTTTTTTTAATTTAGATGAATTTACATAAGTACAAAGCCAGCTTTAGAAAAATGCAAGTTTCATTGCATGCTTTATAACCAAATTTGTCTGCAGACCTTGATACAACAAGCATGAACAGCAAGAGCTATAGACAACAAGTTAACAATTCCACCCCTAGCCTCATCAGCGACGCAGCAGAGATGGCCCCATTACAGCCTGCAGGAATTCCGGTATACCCTTTGTAGTCTGTCACTTTGAGTGCTTCCAGGACTTAACATGGAGTCTAGACTAATCTTCAGCTACTGCAGATGGTCAAGATGTAGAGTTCTTTAGCTGATTAGCTAGTTTAATGAAGTTGGAAGAGAGTTGTTTGTTCTCACTTTGATCTTAAACAAGCCAGGGGAAGAGTGCCTATGGCAAGCTATAGGCTGGATTCAAAGCAGCAGAAAGGGCAGGTGTGAAGGGATTCAGAACCCCTGGTCAGATTTTGGAGAGTCCTTAGAAAGGGTCTCTTCTCTCCTTCTGTAGCTGGAATGGAGTGTGCACTGGAAGCAGTATTTTGGTACTGGGTGTTCCAGGATTTCTAGAGTGGGGGGCCTGATGCTTTTCCTCTGCAGGAGTTTGAGTGTTGGTGGGTGAAAAATGGGAGGGGTGAGTCACTGGGGAAGGGGAAGGGAGGGGAGGGGAGGAAGGAAGGAGTAAAGCTGTAGGTATTTGGTAGTCTGAGCTTGCTTGTCAGCAGGATTTCCAGAACTCTGAACCACAAAATGGTTTCATGTTTGGGATTTTCACCTCCATAGTTCAGTCCCTTAGTTGAGATACCTCATATAGGTATGCGCCAAGCAGCTTCACTCCCTGGATGTAGTTATACCTGGGGAGAAGAGTTTTGTGCATTAGTCTGATCTGGTCTCTGTTCTTGTGAGCACCCACTGACATCAGTATCTGCAACACAAGTGCATTCTGCCTGCATCAAGAGCTGCCAGACCAACAGTATGAGAGAAGTTAAGCGAAGAGGAAGCTAGCAAGACTGTAGAATTGCAAGTGACTGTATGCAGTGAGCATTTAGTACACAGAGGTACATAACCAGTCATAGCTCCTCTACAGAAGGAGCAAGATAAATCCTTTCAGAGAGAAAGGAGAGATAGCAACCAGCACCACAGGTGGGTACTGGTGCATTTCAAGGCTTGTACTATGGCCCCCAGCTGGTACAGTAACAAGTAGAGCTGTGCAAATAGCTGCTTTCTTTTGGTATGGTTGCAATTCCAAAACTACCCTTGATCAAACCAATGAAATGTTTTGTTCAACCTGAAACATTTTGATTTGGGGGCATTTAATGTTTGTAATCTAATAAAATTGAAGGAAAACGCAAAAAGTGAAAAATTGAAATGCTTTGGCTGTTGCTAAATCTACATTTTTTTTAATCCAAAAATTTCGCCCAGTTCATCAAGACACCACGGTGTCTCTTACCTGTTCAGTTTCTCATTTTGAGAATGGGCACCATCATCTGCAGCTCCAACAGGAAGCAGCATTACATTTTTGCCTGTTGCCTCTTGGAAGGTCAGAGTGACAGGAATGCTTCCTCCCTCTCTTGTCAAGTCTGGCTCAACTCCAAAGACTAAAAAACAAATAGTTTGTGTCAGTTTTCCTGAGTTATTGCATCTTCCCCAGCATGTTTCCTTACTAGATCACCTTCCATCTTTGGGGATCCCAAAGAACTCTGAAGGGCAGATTTGACCCACTGGTGGCCAATGTTTGCTGCTATGAGGAGGGTGCAACCAAAAAGTAGAACTGGCTTCCTGATCCCCGCTTCTAGAGTTTAATGCACAAAAACAAAGCCAGAGTCAATGGACTGGTTCTAGTATGATGCTAAGGGAAAACACTTCCTATTGAACCACTACTTGCTGCAGCACCTTGGGTTTTCATCCTAGTATTGACCAAGTAGGACTGTGTACATCTTGGTATTACACCTGCATAGCTCCTTGCTTACCAACCATACTATACAATCCTGACATCTTGCTGCTACGTTGATATTACCATTTAATGCTGGCACTAGTGAGATCAACATTTGATGTGTCAGAACAGGCTAGACTTAAATTCCCAAATTTTAAGTCCACTGACCTGTCCTCATTGCTCTTCTGCCAGCCATGTAGTGGGGATGATTGAAGTCTGACACCCAAGGTTTTCCACCATGGCCCATGTATACTCTGAACTTATTGGGACTTTGCAGCTCAGCAAACTTCTTGGTGAGGTAATCCTGAACCTTTTGTACCAAAGGATTGAACAATTAGAAGTCTAGGATTAACACATTCAGAAGTGTTATACAAGTGCCTGTTGGGTCGTCTTACTAGATAGACAGATTGTAAGTGAAGCTAATGTAGCAGGAAATGTCTGCCTGAAGGCTGTTATTGTAACACACACTCAGAGCAGGGACAGTGTCTTCCTGTATACTGAAAGCACCTTGTGGGCAGTGTTAGAATTATAAAAAGTCAGTTAACATGTCACAAATCTAGATTAGCAAGAGGCCAACTGCCAAACTAGCTAAGACTTCTTCGGTTCTAAGAGTTGGTTAGATTGCTGTTACTAGAATTCTAACATGCAAAAGCCCCATCAGCTTGGAACCCTAGTCCGTGCTAGGTACTGCACAGAGACAACCCCTGCCTCAAGTAGCTACTCATACAATGGCCAGATTTTTTTTTTTTTTTTTTCCCCTGACAAACAAACAAAAACACACAGCCACCTGCTTGGTGGTTCTCAGTGGGTGTTTCTGGGTGCTGAGCATTTGAAAGTCGCCACACCCTGTAAGATCCAGCCTATCAGCCTTAAGGTGAAAGTTCACTAAGCCAGAAGTTATTCACCTTCAGTGGATGTCAACCCACTAGGTATCAGATTCATGCAAGTGAGGCTTTCAAGTGTGTTATTGGAGCAGTCTATAATGCACCCTGGAGTTAAGTATTTATTGTTATAAACTATTTATCACAGCTGGACTAAGACACCAACACCATATCAAAAACTTCAGTTTATGGTCATGTCAGAACTAAGATGCAGCCTACATCTGCTGGATCCAAATAAAGGTCTTAGAGGTAAAGGACAGCAGAGAAGATAAAACCCTGCAACCACAGCAGTTCTAACACTGTTCAGGCTTGTACAAGGGTGGAAGTGGAAATTTTTTTAAAAAGCAAAGATTCAGCCATTCCCAACTTATACCTACCTGTTTGGCGACATCTTCTGGAGTCATGTCTGGCACTAGCCGGATTGAGAATTTGCCAGTTACTTTCCGTGGAATCACAGTCTTGGCTCCTGAGGCAGAGAAGGCTCCTTCAATTCCGTGGAGAGATAAAGATGGGTATCGCCACCTGTGCATTAAGATATTTTTCTGCAGAAAGATGGAAAAATTATTAAGAGTTAAGATTACAGGTTCAAGCATAGATAGCAACTGAAGCAGCAATTTGAACAGGGTGTTCAGATACAGTATCTGAATCAGTCCTCTCTGAAAGAGAGGGTCAGTTAATTCCTACCCTGAAAATTCAGTTTAGGCCTGATAAAAGCAGTCTTGAAAAGAAGCTTTTGCCCAGTGGTGGGGTAACAGCTCTTCTCAATATGTTCCATCTGATGCGCAATATTGGGACTGCCACTTAATCAAGAATTCATCTTGAAATCTCGTTTCCCCTAGGATTTCTGACTGGCTAAGGTGCCCAGATAGTAGGAAAAGCTTTGCCAACCGATTTGATTCTTCCTTCATATCTAATCTGGAAGCAGTTGGTAGAGTAATATTTATATGGTGTTCCATTTTAGTTCTGGCAGCCAAAGTTACAAGACAACTGGTTCTATCTGTGCATACCATTTACCCTTTGTTATAGCCAGTAAGGGCTGTCATTTGAGATAGTCTCTGGATGTGTAGAACTGCCAGTGAAGCATAGGGTCAGCTTGGGAAGTCAGTTTTGTTGTCCGTATTTGACGGACCAGCAGGTTTTTTTTTGGGGGGGGGGGGGGGGGGAAAGAGTGAAGAGTGCAAAATTTGTGGGAAAGGATTATACAAGGCTGAGAAAGCAATGTTCTGCCTTTTAGGATCAGAGATAAATAAGCATAGGAAAACTTTGTGTATGTTAAACTTGAAGACCTGTAATACGCTTGCACCTTACTACACATGAACAGCATGTACAGAAATTCCATGTTGTTTTGGAATGGTCCCACGATTCCTAAGATCATATGTATGAGAAGTTCAGACTTAGCAATCTTGTGTCAAAAGTTTAAGAGTCTGGTGACATGTTAATAACTAGTTAAGGGACTTTACTGTTAGCACGGCTGCATAATCTGACAATCACCATTAGAAGAGCACCAACGTTTGTCAGTTGCATCTGAGATACTAGTGTTTCTTCTACATTTAATATGTAGAGAAATGTGATAGCTATTGGCCTTTTAAGAGTAATTATTGCATAATACCCTTCCATCTCTATCCAGGCTCAATGGAGTAAGGATGCAGATTGCCTTCTCATTGGATCTCTCATACAGGACATTGGGGGGAAGTGAAACTGCTGCTATGAGAAGCTAGATCTCAGAATGTGTAAAGGAAAGACACTTGAGTCTAGGCTAACCTGGTTAGCCAAGATCAGTTCTCTTCCTAGAGACTTTGAATATTACCTTAACATAAGGTACATCGAGATTGAGGTGTATCATGTCATCTTTAAAACTAGTGTAAGCCGCACACTTAAAAAAAAAAAAGTCTGATAATATGGGTTTGTACTATGGTGACAGTGTGTTACTGCAGGTAACAATCCTGCAGTGGGATGAGCTATTTTAAACAAGAAGAGACTTTTGTGGGAAGATATAAAACCTATCCCAAAGGGTAGGTAGCATGTAGAAAAACCAGAAGCCAGTTTTTTCCAGTTCACTACAAATGCAGTGCACACGAACATATAGCAGCAGGAGCTTTTTTGTGCAGAAGTCAAGATATTCTGCCTATGGGGGAAAAAAAAAAAAAAAAAAAAAAAAAAAAACTAATTACAGCTGCCTCAATAGATGAATTTGGCACTGAAGTGTCCCTCACAGATGCAGTGAAGGCTTCAGCCTATAATACCTCGAATATGTACAGCAGAAAGAAGAATTTTTGAGGCGGGGACAGAAAAGGAAAGAAAGCACTGCACCTTTGTGTCATGCAGTAGTTTTGTTGCTCCCACATCTTTTGCATATTCCTTCAGGTCAAAGTCAATCTTCTCATACAACTCCAGCTCCTCATCAGTAAGTGGCGCCACTGCTTCATTAATGCCAGGGATGAGGATTTTCCCTCTCTTATCCAGAAGGGAGCCTACAAGAGAAAAGCCTGCAAGATCAGTGTCTGGGACCAGACTTAAAGTACCACTCTTCAGAGTGTTGCTTCCCTGTTACTGTTAAAAATAAAAACCCATGTCATTTGAAACCTTGGTTTCTTTAAACACTTCCTTTGTCAGGAGACAGAAAGGAAGAAGAAATGCAGTTCTAGAGACACAGGTTAGAGGCTACTCTTGAAGACTAGTTAACCCACTGAAAGCCTTCTCTATATACCATAAATAAGGGTGGCTAAATTGGGTTGTACACAGTTGAAGAGACACTTGGCAATTCTTCAGGTCAACTCTAGTTGTGAAGTGACTCATGCAATGGGTATATTCAAGACCTGCATTTCCTTGAACTTTAAGCCAGAGGTCTAATTATAAACCTCTCTTTGTCAGACTAGGTTTGAAATCAGGTTCTTCTATGGAGAGTTGTGCATTATGTTTTATAAGATGGCTGTCAGGAAAGCAGCCATTTACTGACAAGTCTGAGCTCCGGGACCATAAGTCAAGGTCTTCCTCAGCTTTCCCTGAAACCTTGATGAAAAACCATCAAAACAACTCCTCCTTCCTCAGGTGGGTATTTAAGTGTCTAGGGCATTTTGCCTGCAGTTTCTCCTGCCTGTCTCTCCTGGAACGTCACCATTTCAGTGGGGTTGGCTAATTTTAAAGTCAGTCAAATAGTGCTCAGTAAATTTGACATTGGAGCCCTTTACAGCGTAAATTAACAGTTTTAACTTGAACTGAAGAGCTTCGTTACTATGCATTATATATAGGACAGTTAGTCAAGGATGGACTGGGCAACACTGATGCTGTAGTATAAAAGGCAAATATGTTATTCTTACCCATCAGAGTAATGAGATCTGTCATGGCCTCATGTACTGAGCCACCATAAACTCCAGAGTGAAGGTCTTTGTCACTGCATTCCACCTGGTTTGAAGCAAACAAGCTTGTAATCAGACAGACATTAGTTTCGTCAGTGTTTTTAATAACCCTTCAATGGCCTACTACCCCTGGTAAAGATCAGCAAACACACTGAGGTAGCAGAGTGCTATACTGCAAGCATCTGGAGCAGACAGTTGATTATTTGAGTGCGATAGCAGCAAGAAGCCTCCACCAGGATTGGGGTCCTGTTGTGCTAGAAATTGTACAAGTGTAGCATGAGACATTTCCTACTCCAAAGGCCTTACAATCTGATTCAATGCCATAAGTCAACAGTACTTACAAAAACATCTGCCATGTTGTTCAACCTATGGGTTTCTTACCTCACTTACAGGACATCAGTTGCCTGGATTAAAAGATCCGTGCTACAACTTGCTACCAGGGATGTTTGAATCATTGCTAATCAGCAAAATATCCTGTACAACAGTTTTAGAGGTACACCCTCCTCCCAAAGCATGATAGCATTGCTCATGGGGTGTTGGGGGGAGGGGTAAAGGGTGCTATGCAAGGGGCATACAGGAATAGAGCTAGTTATATCAGACTTAAAGATAATTGCTCAACAAAAAAAAACAAAAAACAAACACACCCACACCCACCACATGTAGATCAGCAATGGATGTACCAGACTATTAATACCAAGAATTAAAATGATAGTTCTTTAAACAAAGAAGAGATTCAGTTTGTGAGCAACATGACTTTAAAAATACATGAATGGTTTACTCTTCAGGACTTTACCTCTATGAAAAAGTAGCAGATTCCCCTGAGGCCATATGTAATACACGGCTTCTTCTTGCCTAGCCAGTAGTTGTCGGAGATGCAAACATAGTCCACATCTTTGAAGAAAGTGTCTTTTTGAGCAAAAATCAGTTCATCTAGGCCTTCAGAACCAGACTCCTCCATGCCTTCCAGACAGAACTTGATGTTCACTGGGATTTCCTTTGGAGTGAAACAAGCATGGAAACATTCAACATTGCTCAGATACTAATTCATGCAGATTTGTTGTGTGTTCTTGCAATTAAAGTAAGTGTAGAATACAGGCATTCTAGTTCCAGGACAGAAACACTAGTGTAATTTTATGAAGTGGGGGACGGATAGCTCAGTGGTTTGAGCACTGGCCTGCTAAACCCAGGGTTGAGAGTTCAGCCCTTGAGGGGGCCATTTAGGGATCTGAGGGGACCCAAAAAAAAAAAAACCAAAAAAAAAAAAAAACACAACTGAAAAAGCTGTTAGGGACAGTACTTGGTCCTGCTAGTGAAGGCAGGGGACTGGACTCGACTCAATGACCTTTCAAGGTCCCTTCCAACTCCATGAGGAATATCTCCATATATTATTTAAGTGCTTGCAGTTCTACTGATGCAAAGTCCTTATTATCAGCAAAAGCTCAGAACACACAGTTCCCAAGACAACAGGCCAGACTTGCTATGTTCTATTTGAAGAATAACTTCGCTGTGAGGGTAAGATTCACAAGGGGAACTTAAGCATTGCAGCACCTAACTTTTAGGCACCCTCCTGTTTAGTGGAATTCACAACCCTGAGATAGAAATCCAGGCTGCCCATACAATGCATAGGGAGAGTTATGTGCCAAAGGGGATTCATGAATGCTGCACAGAAAGCCAAATGAGCTAGCCAGTAGGAACTGCTGAGGAGAGAGTGGCCTAATCCCTGCTCCTCAAAGGGAGTTAGGCCCATGGCACTAGGTCAGAGGGAATGTGCTTCCCTCCACTCAGGATTCACTCCTGGAGAGAGATGCTGAAACCAGGTCAGTCCTTTTTCAAAGGGATAGTGGTGGGGATGCCAGCAGCCCCTACCAGAACCTTTAGCCCAGTGGTTGAGTACTCATCCAGGATGTGGGAGACCTGGGTTTAAAGCCTCACTTTGCTGGATGTGGAGCAGGGATTTGAACTCAGGTCTCCCACCTCCCAGGTGAGCGTCCTGACCATTACGGAGTCACTTACTCTCTGGCCCAATTCGTGTTTATTTTACACGAAGTGGAACAAACTCCAACAAGAGAGAATGAGATGCCTGCCCCACAATTCCCCCATAGTGAGTAGCACATCTTCTGGGATGTGGGGGATTCAAGTCCCTGCTCTACCTCAGGCAGAATCTCAGCCCTGGGTCTCACACAGCCCAGAGGAATGCTCTGAACACTGGGCTGAGCTGTATAAGGGTACCCCCTGCTCCTTTTGTCTGGGTGGTGTGCTCAGAGAGCACCCACTGGATCAAGTTCAAAAGGCAAGGTAGACAGCCTAATCTGTGAATCCTTTCAGAGCTTGGGTATCAGACAGATGAGCTGCTGGGCAGTGTCAGGTCTTGGGCAGCACTGGGCCAGCTCAGCTGCTGAAATGTAGGTGCCTTCAGGAATTTGTTGGTGGAAACTTATGTGACTTGGGACTTTAGCTACTGCTTGACTCTGTAGGTAACTAAGCAGGGGGTTGGGAATGCCAGTGGTGCCTAACTGTTGCATGCAGGCACCTCAGTCCCCCTTGTGAATTCTGTGGTCCCTTTAGTGCTTGTTCTAAGAGCTAGTTGCTTTTTCAGCAGTTAGGCTCACCATTCTTTTCCACAGAAATAAACCCCATCTTGGCAGTACTTGGAGAGATCTTCCCCATCCATGATCTTAGTTACATTTTGTATAACTCGTTGTGTTAGAACTATTAAGAGGATTTCAGCATTAAGTTACCTTTCAACAAGAATAGTTGTACATACACCTCTAATTGTATGTACCATCAGAGGCAGCCCTTAAGACATTAAAAAATATATATATATATATTTAGCCCAAGACAGTCATCCACATCGCTACAGGTGGAGAAATGGAGGCAGAAGGATATAGTCTGCCAGAGACAATAGAACCCAGATATCCCAGACAGATGCTATTATCATAAGAGAAGCCCACAGAGAATGCTTACTACAAAGAGGAAGACAGTTCCATCTATTCATATTCCTTTGGAATCATAGGCAGCTGAATTTTTTTTTTATTATTATTATTAAAAAGGAACATGCAGTGAACTTTACTAAAAAGAAAAAACAGACATGCTACTTCTCAGAGTGTCAGCTTTACTGTTCTACTATAATATAGGGGTTGTTGAGGCATAGTAGTGATTTTCCAACAGGCAAGTTGAGCTGCATTTTGGAACATATTCCTATGTCAAGTTAGATTATCTTCCTAAACTTGGCAGAGTTGCAAATTCAGTGGCAGTCTCAATTTATCTGCCTCTCCCAGTCTCAAACTGCACGTCAGTTTTACTCCTCAGAGTCAAACTGTTAAAAATCAGAGCAGAGCGGCTTTTGACAAAAAGCCTTTAGTGGACCTGGCTAGGCTTGACTGATTCTCCTGCAAGAGGAATCAGCATTTTTTTTACAGTGGTCTCATTCCATGTTTGGCTAATAAGAAACACTGAGGGAGTAAGGACACTTGTTACAGTCTAATTGCTGCTCAGAAAGACACAAAGCTGACCAGTCAAACTAGTTATGCTATAACCAAATTGAGCAATTAGAGTATAGTGTCTAACTGCACAAAATGACAGTACTGATTTTATCTCAGACTGATACCGCACCATTACTGTATCCTTCACTAGACTTTTGACTAACTTGTGGCTAGGACAACCTTTGTACTGCCTTAAACAAGCTGAGTTTAGCAGAATATACTCTAGGTACAATACCTGTTTAGTTTGTTGATAAGCTTCTAGGGCATTCAGCCAGGCAAGCACTGGACCTTTGTCATCTGTTGACCCTCGCCCGTACAGTTTACCTACAGCAGCCAGATACAGGGAGAAGAATTAGATATGGCGGAGGAGAAAGTCTGTATGAAATCTTGTGCATACAGCTTGTCCCACCACTACCTCGATATAACGCAACCCGACATATATCCGAATTCGGATATAACACGGTAAAGCAGTGCTCTGGGTGGGTGGGGCTGCGCACTCTGGTGGATCAAAGCAAGTTCAATATAATGTGGTTTCACATATAACACGGTAAGATTTTTTGGCTCCCGAGGACAGCGTTATATCGAGGTAGAGATGTACTTTAACCCACACATGCAAGCCTTAATATGCTAGCAATATGCTGCTCACATCAGATATTCTTAGCACTAGTGTGTCTTTAGCTTTGCCTCAGATTCTTCCACGCTGGCATTGTCAGCGTCACTTGACACTTTAGGCTCAGAGTTGTGGCCTAGCATCAGGTTTGACAGAAATTGAAGTTTTCACTTGAAAAAAAAAAAAAAAAAAAAAAAAATCTTTACAAGATTGAAAACTCATTTTCATAAAGATTCAGCAGAAAAAAAGACACGGTTGGAGAACATGTAAGTGATCAAGTCACAAGAGTTCTAAATTGACTTTAGGCACTGATGAGCTACTAAAATCTTAACAACCAGTTCCCTATAAAAAGTTCTGATTTAAGGGGATGCCACAGTATGTATTTTTTGTACCAATAGGGTTACCATACGTCCTGGACGGTGATTTAAGAACCAAAAAACCTGACATCTCCAGGAAAATATGGATGTATGTTAACCTAAAGTTCTTTTTTAAAAAGATGGGCCTGAACTAGAAATGAGCTCCGTTTCACATGTGTGGGTCCCCGCCACTCCCTGGGGGTGTGCTAGGGTGACCAGATGTCCCGATTTTATAGGGACAGTCTCGATTTTTGGGTCTTTTTCTTATATAGGCTCCTATTACCCCGCCCACCCCGTCCCAATTTTTCACACTTGCTGTCTGGTCACCCTAGGGTGTGCACATGTGTGGGTCCCAGCTGCTCCCTGCCCCCCTCATTGAAGCAGGTGTGCAGGGTTACTGCCCTGGGAACTGCAGGGCACCAGTGGACATGGGGCTGGCTGCAGACAGGGTGTGGGGCAGGGCTAGCTGGAGGCAGGGGGTGTGACATGGACTGGCTGCGGGCAGGGTGGTGGGTACTCACACGGGGACAGCAGCTTGGAGCAGCAGGACGCAGGCCAAGCCCAGCAGAGCAGCCAGGGACACACCAGGCAGCAGCAAGAGCCCCAGGGCCAGAGGTCCCAGGAGCAGCAGCATGGCCAGGAGGCAGCCCACATGGCTCCCTCAGCGCAGCGCCCCCCGGCGGCCGGGAGGAGGAATTACATGCTTCCCCACCAGAGCCCATCAAAGCTTCCCTTGCAGGGGAAGCCAGTTAACAAGCGATTCTAAAACCGCTTCAAAATTTAACAACCGGTTCATGCGAACTGGTGTGAACCGGCTCCAGCTCACCACTGACTTTAGGGCCAAGTCCCTGCTATTTCCTCCACAGCCAAGTACAGACTGTCAGACAGTGAAACTAGTACTATCAGGAAAGTATTCTAAATCCTAGGTACTAAAGGACTCTGATCTAGTACAGAAAGATAAGAACTGGTGGCTGGAAGCTGTTGCCAGACAAATTCAAATGAGAATTAAGGCATGTTTTTAACAAGTGAGGGTAATTAACACCTGGAACAAGCTACCAAGAGAAGGGGTGGATTCTCTGTCCCTTGAAGTCATTAAATCAAGGCTGGATGCCTTTCTGGAAGATATGCTTTAGTCTAACAAGTTATTGAGTTCAACACAGGGCCCAGTAACTGGGAGAGAAATCCTATGGCCTGTGATATACAGGAGGTCAAAATAGATAATCTAAAGATCCCTTCTGGCCTTAAAATCTGTAAATTGGCATAGAATTCCTTCCCCCCCCCCCCCCCCCCCCAAACAGTCAAAATATGGTATTCTGCAGGGTACTGCTTTTTAAAGTCATTTAGTGTTTGAAGAGGTATTTTGTAGATCAGGTTCACCTTCATACCAAGAAATAAAATATACTAGGTGTATACATTTATTTTGCTAGCAAAAGTTTAGTGGTATAGTCCAGAAATATATTTCCTTTTTATAATTAACGCTTTCCCACATAGTTCAACTTCCAATCTCTGATAGGACTGTATAAATTGCTATCAGTCTCAGTGTTCAAGAGCAACTACAGCTAGACTGAGGATTTTCATGCGACGTCTCAGCCCTGTGCATTTAGAAGTCTAATCATCAAGCATTTGGTGCTATTTTATTAAAATGATCCTTTAGCCCAACACACATACTTTCTCTCACTAAACATAGGGAATAGTAGAAAGGACAAGGTTTTACACGGTTTTTGCTACATTGAAATATTTAGAGGACTTGAAGGTTGTTTATACAGTTCATGCAAGCCAATAAGTGTTAATGAATAGGCACCTCTTTAAGTACTACGTGCTCAGTCCTGGGGTCTAACCAAATTGTGCTCAGCAGGAGACCCAAGAAAAAGAGTAAAGGTGTCTATATGCATCTTCCATCCCTACAAACCTAAGGCCAGCCTGGGCTGGTTTAGGAACCAGAACAGAGTAGTCACAGGAGTCCTAGACATGTTACATAGCGATCCCTAAGGGAACACTTACACCGTGGGAGTATTGCCCGATTGCAGCAGAGCTCTGGCTATGCCCCCTATGTACCAGCACTAGCAAGGCAGGGCAGAACCAGTTTCATCAAGCCTCATGTTTCATTACACTAGAGGAACCATCAGCCCTTATTATGCAGCTTTATTACCCCTTTGTGCTGCTCCAGTGGCAAAGTGGGGCCAAAGCCAAGGACACGGTGCAGCCCTTTGCTCTAACTACCAGCAATGATCAAGTCCAAGTTAGCCAGCTTCATGTGTTGGAGTAACACCAAGTGATTATCAAAAAGCGATAAGGCTTAATTAGCCTGTATGTGAGGCACTGATAGATGCCTATGCATCAAAGCTAACAAGATCAATTTAAGCTAGCATGGCCTATCTTGCCAATAGATTTTTAGTCATACAACCTTTGAATCTCAAGACCATAAAAATAACTTGTGATCTGCTGAAACATGGAGAGGGACCATCATAGCAGGGCAGACGTTAAAGGATCGGGGGAGAGGAAGAAAGTATTTTCAGCACAATTTACTATTGGTGTGTGAGCAGGAATAGTTGTTACATCTCACCAAAAGAGGTGTGGTCCCCACCCCATAGCCCTTTGATGCCAGTCTGTCCAGGGGGGGAAATTCCCCCAGGCACAAGTTTTGTACAAGGCAGCTTGCACTGTTCTGTGATGCCCCCTAGTGCAGACTTGGCCAAACCCCACCTAGCTAAGCCAAAGCAGACACCATAATGGCCATTCTGGCTTGCGCTGCAAGGCAAGGCACGGCACAGGCAGCCCAGGGAAGGTGCTGTAACCTTGGCCCAGGGGACTGTTTAAGTTATGCCAGGAGTGGTTTTGGTGCCTGCTGCAGCCAAGAATCCCAGGGTCAAATGTGATGCAGAGCTACTTCCCTTGCTCTGGCCTGCTAGTTTTGACAGCACAAGAATTCAGCCCTAGTGAACAACTGCTTATGACCAGCGAGTTACCATGGAAACCAATGGCAAATTCAACACTGCCATTTCACTGTGGGTATGAGGGAAAATGTGCAAGCACTGCTTAGACTTTCTGAGCGGGAAGGAAACACCTCTAACTTGAAGGGGAAAATGTGAACACTCAAACCTCCTTGTTTACCATTTTGTTCTTAACACACTTAGAGGAAGGTTTGAAAGTTAGTGCTGCAAGCTCTTCCATTCTCCACCCTCCCCACAGGAGAGATTGTCCCAGTTAGGAGTTTAAGAGAACACTTGCTCGGATTCTTCCCAGAAAGTCTATAGCCCTTACCATCTCTTTCTACCAAGGTGAAGGGTTCACTGTCCCAGCCATCGTCCAGGGCTGCAGGTTGGACATCCAGATGCCCATAAACACACACTGTTTTCTTTTGTGGATCTGAGCCAAGTTTGCCAAGAATAATTGGAGGTAGTGGAATCTCTGACCCATCAGGGAGCTGGAAATAAGAGGAATTTTAGCATAGGATGCATTTTAATATAGGAGAGGGTAAAGTACTTAGAAGCACAGTTTTTAGATCCATAATTTGGCTTTGTAGAGTAATTAAATATCAAAGCATGCACACTTTGTTTTGTTAAAAACAATGTATGTTTTGATTCTCTCTCTCCCTGCAAGTTTTTGACAAACTAAGCACTGCAGCACTGTGCAGGTGAGAGAATCAGTGATTTTACAAGCCATGTGCAAGTAGCAAAACACTGCGGTGTTCTAAGCTACTTTGGACGGTGAAGTTAATACTTTATATTAACTATTCTTGCTTATGATTTTAAGAGGAAAGCCGTAGCCACACACAAGGCAAGTTGTTTAAACAAGATGTGCAGAGTTTGACACTTAACATTTAACTCAGCATATGAAGAGCTGAGCTCAAATTTAATACTAGATTCTAAAAACTCTTAAGTTGTACTATGGCCCTCTCCACGAGAGCTTTACACACCAAGTTTATTACCAGTTAGTGGCATGCTTGGCTCTAAATCTGGAGTGTATCCATACATGCGGTTTACACTTATAAAGTATGTTTATTAGCCATGCTTCTCCCATGACAAAGGCCTGGGCAGACTAATCTTGTCTAGTGGGCAAGAGAACCATAAAGATTAGAAGAACCTCTCCAACTCCCCCCCAAAAAAAGCCACTCCCTCCCCACATGCAGAATGAGTTTTGCTATGTGCACCAAAACTATCATGTGGCTACAACTCAAAATAGGACCGGTTTAGCTAAGTAAACTGCATCACAAACCAGTTACAAAACCATGGCTGTACACGTAGCAGAGGCAGAGCTAAAACACTAAGTTATTTGTTGAAGAGTTAGGCAACATGCCATGTTTACTGTACCACACCAAATAAGGAGGAGATTTAATATTTATATGAAACCAACACTTTTGAGGCTGTCTTAAAATACAGGTATGTGTTTAAGTGCACTTCAGTAGAGAACTGAATACAGCAGCCTGAAGTTTTAAATTCACTGGATGAAATTACAACAGTCAATTTAACACTCAGTAAACTCCTCAGGTGAGCAGGTTTTTGGGGGGCAAGAAGTTTAAAATAATTGCTTTACATCACATCAAGAAATTCATGACAGATGCTTCACTTTCAGTACACAGTCACCATGTCCTTCATTTGGCTGGAATTAGCCAACAGTAGACCTCTGAAGCCAAATCCTATTCCTTCAATTGTTCTTGGTACTGCTTATGTGTAATAAGCATAATGAGGCTAGGGCTGGTGCTATTTAGAGAAACAAATTTATAGCTTCGTGTTCTTTCAGGGACCTTTACGTTTGGAAAGCATCCTTTAACAAGTATTTAACTTTTGATTAGTCACCTCACTACCTGGAACAAGCTTTAAATTCCCTTCAAGATTAAAGAACTAGATTTTAGTCTAGACAAATAAATAAATAAATAGGGCAAGGATCATTCTTTACACTATGTATGAGGAAGAGAAATTTATAAGGGACTATGTATGACCAAAGCAGCCACTCTTCTGTTGGACTGGTCTGTGCAGTTCCAAAAACCTAGACATAATTTAGTTACAGGACAACGTACTTTTAACTTTTACCAAGGAAGTCACATGCATTGTAAGTATAAGGGAAAATATGCACACACTCGGCTGTGCTGTTTTCCTGGTAACTGCAGTTTACCAGTTTAATATGAGAAATATGGTCAGTGTTGCTTTAGCAACATTCAGCCCTGCCTGGAATAGGTGTGGCATATTATAAATTACAGGTTCTGAGGGAAGAGGAACAAGATTTTAAACCCAGAAGATCCAGTGAGTAGAAGATGCTATTCTGACAGGTTCTCTCAGTCACCTATGGGAGCAGCAGTGTAACAGCCCACATTTACGATCTGCTGGCCTGACTGAAGTTGTGTGGTCACACATGTTGTAACATACTGCTTGTACTGTGACTCTTCACATTCAGTTGTTTCTTCAGTACATCCCAGACTTGTTACTACAATGCTTCAGAGAAAATCCCAGCTCCCGGAACATTTAAAGTTGTAGCACAGATTCCCACCATACCTAATTCAGGGATCAGGTCTGGAATCTGAAGTAGACTAGTTCTCAGCAGCTGAGCAAGTTAGTGTCAACAAGAGGCTTCAGACTGGGGAGTAGGAGAAATAGGAGCCTGCTCCCATTTGGGCAACTGCTGGTCACCCACATATAGGTTGCGGCCTATAGCTAGTTGCTTTGTCAGGGATCTAACTGGCATGCAGGATGTAAGTATTCTGCTTGAGGATTATTTTCTAGTAATGTGGTAGCAACTAGGTGAGCATCTCTTCATACCTTTTGGGTGCCAATATTCATAAGTTGAGTTGTGCCACCCAGCCGCTCGATGTCCTTGGCAGCAACTTCCATCATTCGTTTGATTTCATCCCTCTTCTCCGGCCATGCCGACACACTCTGGATTTCCACCCATTGGGCCAGCCGCTATTTATATGGGGGGGGGGAAGAGGAGGGAGGGTTTGAGTGGTTTACAGCATTCGTGTGCAATCCAGATTGTTCCCAGTAGCTGATGAAAGACTTTAGAAATACATTAATGTGCAAAACTGCCCCCGCCCCCGATATTAACCCTTTGTTGTACAATTTCATGTTTTACAAGGCTTGAAGTGATTGACTCTGGCCTTCTCTGTTTTAAGAGAGGGTCAATAATATGCTACGGCTGCTACAATTGGAAAAGCTTCCTGTAGAGCTGGCTTTTCAAGGACCCCCCCCCCAAAATCACGTACAATAGCAAGAGGAGGAAAATGTTCACTCTTTCCTGACTTAGTACTAGGGTGTAAATGCACTACAGCAAGAACATGCTGTACCTCAAGTCTATACAAGGTCTTTCTACCAGTGGTGCTTTGTTTCACCATCTTATGCCAGCTATAGTTTTCTGAAAGATATTAGTCCTTCGCCTTACCACCAGAGGGCTCAGGAATACAATCTTGGGCACCTGTGCGGATTACTCCTACATGCTTATGGACACAAGAGCTATACAAAGTTTAAGCTCTATATTGCAGTTAAGTCCCTCCAGAGTTTTTGATAAGAGAATTGCAATACGATCCTCATTTAGTAATGTGTGAAGATCTAGCATACAGCAGCCTATTTTCTACTGTCCAGATATTCCCAGAGTGATCAGACACATGTTGAAGGCATTAGCCAATGGAACGTTTGGTAATGCAGCGATATTTCCATTTTCTCCACATTTACTGAAGTAAGAGAAAGGTGTCATCAGCACAGGACTGGAATCTAGGACCTACCAAATCCTAATCCTGGCTCGGACACCAACTCCCTCTAGGTCTTGTTCACAGTGAGTTGTCCATTTTCCTCACTGTAAGAGCATTTACCTTGTAGGTCTGTTGTGAAATTCAGTCGCAAATTATTATTTTTTTTGTATAAAATTCTCCTACTTGTTCACCAGAAGTTTAGACATTTTACTATAATACAGTGGTATCCAATTATATTTAAAATTATGCTGTTTACAGTCTCTCCAACCACAAGTTACATGCCACTTAAAATCACTCGGAAACCCGTAGAACCAAAGGATACAAGTCACAAAGCTGACCTTTGAAAAGCATGTCAACAGATGAGATGGATTAATTTCATACAAATCTATTTGTCCTGTATTACAGTAGAACTAAGTCATTTAATAACTATGTGCAAGAATTTTTACCTGAACATAGAGATCCTGGTGTTCATCAATGTACTGAAAAAGCCTTTTAAGGACAGACATTTTCTGATCAGAATGAAGTCGTTGAAAACTCTAAGAGGAAAGAGAAGTAGTTCAGTGTCTAGAGCCTTAAGTGTGATACAGCCAAGCTGGCAAAGCAGTTCAGAGAAACCTACTTCCTCTTTAAAGTTTAACACTAGAGCTCCACCCTCCTTTGAAATTGCAACACTGCAAATCTAGTCAAGTCATGGGAGTCTGAGAATGTATGAGGCAACTTGCTGTGTCAGTCCAGAGATCACATGACAGGAGAGTGCAGCTGAATGGAAGCAGCGTTAACTCAATTCTTAACATACAATAAAGCAGTGACAAAGTTGGAGACCAATACTATGAACATGTAATTTCAATTGCGTAAATTCATTCTGTCAAAATAATTTAATTTGAGCAGTTATCAATTTAAAGCCAACTTATTCTACCAAGATCATGCATCTTGGTTGTTTTTTTAAACTTTATACACCTTTTGGTAAAGAGACACAGCAATTCCATTACAATATGTAAATATACTGTACTTTAAGTATAGCTTGAGTTGTAATTTTATTCTGTATTGGGTACTCTTGCCAAAGTTGTATTTTAAAGAAATAGGCAAGCTATGAAATGGAAGGAATTTAACATATTGCAAGTTTAAATGCAAAACAGCACCTAGATAGCAAGTGCTAGTATTTCTAAATACTGTGTTACCATTTACACTACACCAACTCTTGCCCCTTCTTGTACTCCTGCAAACTACTAGGACACCTGTATGTAGGAGCTGATAATTCTCTTATAAGCAGTGGAAAGGCTAAGAGACAAGAAACTTCCAGGGACAGTTAGTTTTATTATGTTTTGAAATTCTAGAGTGCCACTCAGCCTTCCAGAGTAGGCCAAGAATGTCTAAAAAATAGTTATTTGCTACAATTTATGGAGTCACTCAAAAGCAGTCTGCAAACTGATTGATCTCATCATGCTACTTAGCAAGAAATCAGTGCATAGCCAGATGATGCCATGTGACACAAGTCTTGAGTTTTATGCTTGACCAAGTTTTGTGGTGTTGGGAGGGGGTGGGGGTGGAAAATGAATCTTTAGTCTTCTAAAGGAATTTTATTCACCTCTGCCCTACCATGGCAATAATCAGCACTTTCTCTGTAGTTAGATTTCAAAACATTATATTCAAAATGATCTCATTCAACCCACCCAATAAATACCTCTTCTGTACAATGAGTAAAGTCTAGTGCAATATTAAGAGGATCTGACCTAAAAATGAAAAGCATTTCAGATAAGAGACTTAGCCAGGGATTTCTAGCTTTTTTCCCCCCTGCAATAAAAATAAGTTTTACAAATACTTCATGGGGTTGCATTTATTTCCAAATATTTAGATGCCAAAGTGTGCCAGCATCGGATGCGGTCTCTTGGACAAAAAACTTTGAGTACACAGTGAGCGTCTACATGGTAGAAATTGGCATTTTCTGCTTGTGCAAAAAAAAGTAACCAGCCTATTCAACAAGAAAAAAAATTGTACTGGAGTGTCACAGTCACTATGCTAGTTACCCCCACAAAAAACTCTATGACAGGCCCCCTTCAACAGAAGTTTTGTGGGGTCTCTTCAGCCTTCTCTCTCCACAGACAAAGCTGAACGTTTATGGAAATGCTGATAACATTTTGTTCAGCAATGAGAGAGGGTGACAGCACTACACTTTACTAAAGAGGTGTATGCCAGTAAATCAGATAACTTCAGTTTAAGGGTGCCAGTGCTTTCAACCTCAAGGAGGAGAAGTCAGTTAAGTAGAGATCTGCAAGTCTGCAGATATCTGCTTTATATCCATGGACCATGTTTGTGGGTCAGATGTGGATACAAATTTCATAATCTGCACAGGGCTCTACAGTTAAGCCATTTAAGTTTGGGGGCGGGGGGAAATGCTTCCTAACTGCATATTGTGGAACATTCTTTCCCCACTAGAATGGGAACACACAGAGGCATGAACTGCAGAAAGATATTTACATATTCAAATCCTAATGCCTTTCATCTGAGCACTCATTAACATGGTTAAACAGTTAACACGTAGACACTGTGACAAGATGTGAAACTTACTAAGGTCACTGAGCATTGAGGGAAATCTAGGATTCTGAGTACCTATGATTGAATTTGGTCAGAGCCCTGACTCTTCCAAAAAAAAATGCCACAAGTTCTCTAGTGACCACATATTTTCCATCTCATTCAGCAATCTAGCCCAAATAGCCAGTGCTTCAGCCTGGACCCAGAAGAAGGACTGCCATCTACACATATATATCTCTTGTTCAAATCAGGATCAAGTCAACTTAGCCCATCAGATATCCCAGAGAAGCCAACAAGCCAAGGCTGTGATAGCAACAGCCATCATCTCCAGGTGTAGTCAGTGAGCCTACTATGTGTAATCCACTATTATAATCCAGGGAGGTTGTGGAATCTCCATCATTGGAGATTTTTTTAAGATCAGGTTGGACAAACACCTGTCAGGAACAGTCTGGATAATACTTAATCCTACCATGAGTGCAGGGGACTGGACTGGACTAGATGACACCTCAAGGTCCTAGGATTATTCACTTGTGATTTTTCCCTTTTAAAAGGGAATTAAATGCAGAAAGTAATGTCAGTGCTTCATGGTTGAACTTTAAAAATTCTAAAAGACCAAACAATAAAAAAATACTGAGCTGTGGTTCCCATAGCAACACCAAGGGGTAAATGGTAATGTCTAGGATGTAAAGATACTAGGTGTTCAGTTAGGCAGAATTATGGTCTACATGGGAACCATGTTTGAGTCAGCTGGTAAAAATGTAGATCTCTACCCCCTACCTCAGAATTGGTTTTAAATCACACTTAAAAGTAATACTAGATCATGCTAGCCTTGTGGATCAGTACTGAAAGACCCAGGTCTATATTCTGGAAGGACCTTAAGATTCCTGCCCCCCAGACTTCCAAAGGTGATTGGCTAGGTATACCAAAGAAGACATGGCTAAAATATTAGACAGTTATTGATAAGTGTTACAAAGGAACCAGCTAAATACTATGAAGTACTGTCACTAGTTTCTCAGATTTCTTTTTGCATGACCACTGAGATTACACCATTGCATAAATTATGCTTTTCATAAGAGGAAGTGTGGCTTGACTGTAAAGTAGGAAAATGTGTTCTTCTCAGCCCACAGAATGGAGCCCCAGATGACAACACTGTTTGTGGGGGTCTATTTAATAGCACCTGCTCTAGGCTAGCTGGAAGCATTAGACCTATTCACAGCCAAAGTAGTTAGATATTCTGCTATTTTATACCACCATCTCTTTCGGTTTCGATGGGGGAACTGCCCTTTGATCCACAAATAATGCATTGCAAAGATGACACCCATTGACCAGTTTCCTGAAATGAAAGGCAGGAAAGCCTGAGTTTCTCAAGCTACAGACCCAGACATGGTGCATCACATGGTTACCAGTTTCCACGGTCAGTCAGTACCAGCCACAGGCTAGAGAACTAGGCATGAGGGCCAAGGCTAGATAGTGGGTCAGGACATTGAGTTCCCCAGATTTCTTTCACCAGACCGTTTAACCATTGGCAGGTCTGGGTATTTAAGACGCAGAGGTCGGAGGAGACAGCACACCCCCTAGTGCGAAGTGGCAGGCACGTCATGTCCCAATGTGGCCAGCAATATCCCCACCCACATCGAGAGCCCCCGGCCGCGGACGCGGAGAGGGCGGGTTAAGCGGTCCGGGTCCTGCTCTCAGAACAAGGGACGCTGAATTGGGGGGGGGGGGGGGTGAAGGGCAAGGCACCTGCTTGCGGCCCATGCATCTCAGAGAGGGATGCTGCCACAGAGTCATGCGCAGCCTGGCAGGGGGAATCCCCACCAAACACACACATCCTCACCCTACTCACCACCAAGCGTAGCGGGGCAGGTCTCCATCTGCGAGGCCGCAGGCCGCCACGCAGCAGCGACCTGCAGCCGCGGGACAGAATCAGCGCCGCGGCCATGAGTGACACCGCTTCCCTGTCAGCTGCTGCAGCTTACTCCCAGCAGCACCAGGGGGGATTTGAATGCCCCCTCCCCGCCATCTGGCCGCCCGGAGAATCATGGGGAGACGGGGGCGGGGGGAGAAACAGACAGAGCCTGAGCAAACTTTGCCAGACCGGGTGCAAAGTGACCACCAAAGCCCCGAGCTAGGGAGGCAGAGATAGGGCGCCCCACTCCGCCCCAGCGGGGGGCTGCCACTTACCCGGAGCGGCCTCACCACGTGGCACCGGGCTATGTCAGCAGAACAGGAGCCTTTCAGAACCTTATGGCCAGCTGGAGTTTAAATCCCCCGTGAGCCCGCCCCCTTGGAACGCCGCGAGCCCCAATCAGCGTCTCGCTTTGCAGCGCAAGGCAGAAGCAGGAAGGACTAGGAACGCGTCAGAAAGGAAGGGGGCGTGGTTATCTCCGGGGTGGGGCGGGGCAACGGGATTCACAGGGAGCGCCACGTTCAGGGGGAAAGGAAGGAGCTGGCCTGAGGCTGCGGCTCTCCGGTGACTCCTCTGGTGGGGTCGCGGCCCCTCATGCAGCGGAAGCCACAGCCAGGGACACGGGGATGGGAGCAGATACTGGGATCCTGGAGAACGGGAGGGAGGAGAATGTAAATTAATGAGGAAAGGATTCAGCTTGTCCCCTGCTGTGCACAATCTTCCATGGAGTCTTCCATTGCTTCTGGACAGGGCCCCAGAATTGTCAACCCCAAGTGTTCAAAAATCACAAATCAGTTAAAAACAAAACAACCAAACCCCATGAGATTAATGTAGAAATCATAGGGATTTTTTAAAATGGTACCTTTGGGGCTCTTTTTATTTGCCTTTTGGTTGTTTTGTCTTTTGGATGCACTCAGTTCATGTTTTAAGCTTCTCTTCACAACCATGAGGGCAAGAAAATTAGGGTTTGTTTTTAATAAAGGTGAAATTCTTATGTAATTGCATTATTCCAGCAGTTGGGTCTTTATGAAAAACATCAAATATTGTGAGATTTGCAATAAAGTTGTAATGTTGGTTACCCTGGATAGCTAAACAGTCTGTTCTAAAGATGGTGCCCATTACTGGGCAGTTCCGTCAGCAACTACATTTTCTGCATTGAGTATGAACTAGCATGGGGTTCCAATCCATCATCTCCTTTATTAAGAAAAATAAATACTTTGCCTTTATATAGTGTTTCATCCACAGATCTCAGGGCACTATATAAACAGTGAGGCATAATCATCCCTAATTTACAGATTGGTTAACTGACCTAGAAAGGGATTAGGTGACTTGTTCAAGGTCACACAGCAAATCAGTGGCACAGACAGAGAACTCGCATCTTCTGACTCTTAGCTCAGTGCCATATACATACTGTTGAGTGTGTGTAAGTGAGAAAGAAAGATATCACACTGAGGTTTGTGGATGTCGGTCTGAGAGAGGAAGTGAAAGATCCCAAGACAGCCTGTGTGTTTGTGAAATAGGTCCTGGTGGAAGGTACTGGCTCAGCAGCCATGGAGTTCTCATTTTATCAGTAAATAGGTACAGCATGAGTGGCAGTGCTGAAAAATTCCCCGGGGTGCCTTTAACTATATCTCAACCTGACCTGGAGGGTCTGTTTCTAGGGGTCTTCATAACCATTCAATCTTTGGCCTCTGTTGAAATTATCAACAAATGCCTCAATCCTGCAAATTGTTCCATGCAGGTGGACCCCTGTGTTCATGCAGAGATCCACTGAAGTCTGTAGGGCTCTGCACAGGCGCAGGACTCTGTGTGGAACCCCACTTGCAGGATTCAAGGGCAAACGCACATATTAGTGACAATAGTGGGAGTGATTTCTGTAGCTGAGAACACCTGCTCTCAGGGAAATGGACTTACTTCACTTATTAAGCCACCTAAAAGGCATCAGATCAGTATCGGGTTTACAATGGCACCAATGGGGCTGTACCCACACTCAGAGGGGCTCCGGTGCCCAGACCTTGCCCCCCCCGCTCTGCTCTGAGGCCCCACCCCCACTTGGCCTCTTCCCCCTGAGGCCCTGCTCACTACTTGCTCCTCTCCTCCCCACACTGCTCGCTCCTCTCTGCCCCTCCCCACACCTGCTGCTCGCTCCTCTCTGCCCCCTCGCCCGCATGCAGGCCACTGGCTCCTGCGAGCGGTGGGCAGGGCCTCAGGGAAAGAGGCTGAGCGGGGCAGGGCCTCAGGGCAGAGCAGGGGGCGGAGTGGGGCCACGGTCCAGGTGCTGGGGCCCACAGGTTAATCCGGCCCTGCATCAGATGTTTGGTCACTACAGACAGGAGATGGATTTAAACTGGTGACCTCTGTTGAAAGGTGTAAAAGCTCACTCGAGATCTCTATGAAACCTCTGAGGCCTCCAGTCCCTCAAACTCAAAATCCAAGGTGAAAATTTGTACCACTTAGATTTTAAGTTCTTTGGGGCTGAGGTTAGCATTCCATTATCTGTGTGTAGAGTGCCTAACAAAATGGGGCCCAGATCCCTTACTGGGATATCTCGGCGCTGCCAGAGTACAATTAATAATGAAGTGATACCAACTGAGCAAAACTAAAACGAATCAAGAACTAAGATCCTGTTTCATAGAGGGCTAGGTCAGTATAGCTACGTCTCTCGGAGGTGTGGATTTTTCACAGCCCTGGGGAACGCAGAGATACTGATGTAAGGTCCTAACGCAGACCAGGCCTCAGGTTCATTCTGTTCCGGTGTTGGTGGCTCTTTGTATTTCAAGCCTATTGGTAGGCCTGGCCTGATATGAATAATTAAATACATGGGGTAAGGCCTTAATTTTTTGGAAGATAGGATTAGGGAGGTAAATTATAAAGCTGAAAACAGGATGTTTATGCTAAGTAAGATAAGTAAATAGGTCAATAGACTAAACAGACAGGCCTGGTCTACACTAAAAAATTAGGTTGGTTTAACTACAGCCATCAGGGGTGTTAAGTTCTCGTGTAGACAACGCTAGGTGGACAGAAGTATTCTTCTGCCAACCTAGCTACTGCCTGTTAGGGTGGTGGATTACCTACAAGGATGGGAGAACCCCTCCTGTCGGCATAGGTAGTGTCTACAACACACTGAAGAGCTACAGTGGCACAGCTGCAGCAGTGTAGCTGTGTCCCTGTAGCCTTTTAAGCGTAGACAAGCCCTAAGATAAGAGGGAGGACACTGAGGGAACCATTTACTAGGAACAAGATAAGAATGGACAAGATACGTCAGGAATGTAGAAATAAGTTAAAGAGTAAGTGGAGCATCGACAGCGCATGCTGCACAGTGATTGATTCCTGTAAAGTAATCAAGCCAATTTACAATTGTATAATGCAATGCATAGGTGCCGATTCAGTGGGAGCACCCACAGAAAAAAAAATGGTGGGTACTCAGCACGCTCAGGCAGCCCCCCTATCAGCGCCTCCCCCCTTCCGCAATCAGCTGTTCCACAGCTTGCAGGAGGCACTGGAGGGGTAGGGGGAAGGAGCGAGGGGAGGGGGCAGAACAGGGTGGGAAGAGGCAGGGCAGAATGGGGGCAGGAAGAGGCAGGGAGGGGGCAGGGCCTTGGGGGTAAGGGTGGAGTGTGGGTGGGGCCTGGGGCGGAGCCGGGAAGCACCCCCGGAACATTAAAAACTTGGAGCATATGATGCAATGTATAGCAAATGCAATAAGATGTGTAAACGTAATAAAGAAAGAACAGGAGTACTTGTGGCACCTTAGAGACTAAGGTGCCACAAGTACTCCTGTTCTTTTTGCGGATACAGACTAACACGGCTGCTACTCTGAAACCTGTAATAAAGAAAGAGAGTTTTTGTGTAATTCTGGTGCTGTCATGTACACAGCATTTACTGCCCGCCTCCCCGCGTTTAAGTCTAATCACTGAAGCATTGCTGTATGCCAGATAAAGATAACAAAGAGTAACAAAGTTTGAAGTCAAACTGAGTTTTTGGGAAGCCAAGTGGAAAGAGGTCTTGGAGGGAATCCCAACAAAGCCCAGTTCTCTGATTAATGAGCCTTGTCTCCCATTGAATGCGACTGATTGTTAGAGTGAAAGGAATATTTTTGTCATATATAAACTGATAGAAAATTGATTTTTGTGTTGGGTTTATTTAGTTTTCTGCATACAATGGCTTAAGTGAACTAGTGACATTTAGTTTAAAAGACTATCATGTTTAGGGTGAAATCCTCATCCAAGGAATGCTATCTTTAACCCTTTACATATTTCATGCCAAGTCTGCCTATCAAAGAGATTCTTGTGTACCTACATACATAGTATACCTTCTGATAGTTTGATTACAATGACATTGCTTACCTTAAATATATTAATCCCAGGGTAATGACTTGGAAGGTTTAAGGTACTGGTTTCAGCAGGGTCCTCTCTCCTTTCATATCTTCCGGTGACTAGGAAGGCTGCTGAAGTTTAAAGTCTGGAGGTTGTACTTGGATCAATGAATGTACTGGTATGTTACTCAAGCCAGCACATTCAGGTGACACAGTATGTGCTTCTGCCTCTCTGTCCTCATAGCTCTGTCTCTCTCAGCCACTTCCCAAGATAGCAGGAAGTGCTCTCAAGCTGTCTGCTTCACACATACATGCAACTGCATCACACGTTTCCTGAAAGCAATTTAAGGGCACAGTGCACATGTACAGTTATATCTGACTATTGTAAGGCTAAGGGGCACTTTAATAGACTCATAGGCTTATTCCCCTCCAGTGGGTCTATTACCATTGGGAATACCACAGTACAAGCCTTGTTAAAATTCTGTGCCCCTCTTGTGTCCTTCGGCAGCCTGAAATCTACTTAAATTGCTGGTGTGCTCTATTATTGAACACACATAACTGGTTTTATGGGCTTGTTAGCTATCTATCAGATTTATGCAGTTTCAGTCCATTCACTGACCTCTATGTCTATCCCTTTCTGCAAACAGGCACGTGAGTATGAGCAGAACCATGTGGATTCTGAGTTATGAACTCTCAAAACCTGTGAGACTTGCCAGCTTTTGTTCCAAACTCTGCACCCAGGCCAGGCTGGTAAATAGGCTCTTGGAATTTCAAACCTTTTGTGCAAACATGGACCATGCCAGTTTATGACAACCCCTTCCTTCCCAAAGCTCTGAGGAGAGACTGCTGGGTGTATTTGACAGAATGCAAAATTTCCTTTTGTTTTCGGGTTTGGTTGAACTGAAACTCAAAGGGAAACGCGGCAGGGGTTGGGGACACCCACTTAAACTGAAACAACCAAACATGATTGTATCAATCTAATATAATTGAGGCACTTCCACTGCACCCATCCTTTTGGCATCAGTACACATTAGAAACGTAGGACCAGCGCCTCAGCTAGTATAGCTCCACTGAAGGCAAAGAATACTGTAATGTCCCAGGCATCTTTCAGGTAAATTATTCTAAAGAAAAATAGTGGCATTTTGAATATGGCCAACCCCATGTGTTTAAAAAGTATGAGTCAGGCCTCCCAAAATCATGAGACTGGCTTAAAATCCATCCTCAGCCCTCCTCACAAATGCTGCTCCTGTTCCCAGACACCCTGTCTCAGTAGCTGCTGGGCCAGGTTTTTCTGTAGATATTGCTGCCCCTTACCTCAGTTTCCTCCCTCCCACCCCCCTGCAGGTGATTAGGTTACAGCTTCTACATTTAAAAATGCACTCAGTCAACCTGCTGCTCCCTCAAGTCCTCCTGCTCTAGAGTCCAGGTGACCTTGCCTCCTCCAAGGCCAGGCTCCAATGATCATTGGCCTCTAGGGGGCACCGCTCTAGGAGACAGTGGATTTAGAGGTTTCTCTTCTTAGCACCAAGAGCATGCAAGCATAAGACAGAACAGAAAGGCTCTACTATACACTGCTGGCTGGCTCTTCATCCTTTTCTTCTCTCCATTGGCAGATCTCCCTTTGTCCTCCCCTATAAACTCTGTTCCGCCTAGACTGCATGCTGTTACAATCCACACTTTCTGCATCCTGCTGACAGGATGCCGCAGCACCACAGTGAGGCTTCAGCTAACCTGTGGGAGCACAAAATAAACCTGGATATCCGACTGTCTCTCTCGAGGGATGTCTGAAGGCTAGAGACAAGGTGACTGCTCTAGAATTAATGTGTGGGTTGCCAAAGTGTTAATGTCGTTTTGGCATGTTATTCCACATTGCAGTGCCCTAATGTGGCCCTGGCATGGTCTGTACAGGCAGGCTTTCTGGGATCTCAGGCTGTGAACTGCCTTCCCCCTTCTGATTTGACTGACACAAGTGGGTGGTCTGTCAGTAAGTTGTTTCTTCCCCAGGACTTGAGAGGACTGGTCCATGGGTTGCAGAGCCAGAATGTTTTGTAAAGTGTCCGACCTGAGGCCCAAAGTGGTTGCTTGCTGTACTCAAGCTTAAGGCCAGTCTCAGTAGTACTCTACAGTGGAGTGAAGATTTGCACCTGTGTCCATCTGTTCAGCAGTTGTCCCACTGCTCAACAGCCACAAGTTTAGTTCCTGCTTCTGTCTGCTCCTCTTGTTACTCTGGGTTCATAAATCCAGGAAACAGGTCCAGCACAGACAAAAATAGTGGAGTATTTGTAACATGACAGAATGCTGGATGAGAACTGCAGCGGGCAGGCAAGCCAAGAGTCAGTGGCCCAAGAAAACGGGATGTGGCTGCAAATTAGTCCCACAAATTTGGGACACAGCTGTAGCACAGATCTTCACTTTGGAATGACTATGTAGCTCACAGGCCAGAACGTTTACCCTCTTGCCCCTTGATCTGAACTATGCATCTTTTTTCACCAAGTCAGACACTCTGCCCAGTCTATCCTCAAACAAAGTGCCTAGATGCTGCTGTGAGTCTCAGGAGATGTCATTTTCAATTTCTCACAGTGTATGTTTTAGAGTGTCGGGAGATTTGATTTCAGTCTTTTATAAAATGTTGATTTGCCAAAGTACTAGAGAAATACTAAAGAGCCTTGGACCATGCCACATGCTGTCAAAGTTTAAGTGCTTCCACAAATGAAATGTTCAACTTTCCTTCCATGTTCCAGCTCTGCAGTGGTGTTCTACTATGCCTGTTCCAGGCCCAGTGTGATTCCTTACTCCATCATTTTGTGAAGCTGCCCTATACCCAGTTTAGGGATCACATCCAGAATAAGCTAGGCTACAAACAAAACTCCCCTGTGATATTCACTTTCGGGTAGTGTCATCTTCCCATAGATAGCTTACCAAGCCTTTCTTCATGGCAAGGAAATACTGTCTGATTTTAAAATGGGCTGAGAGCAGAAGAGCAATGTATTTATATACAAAACCATAGGACTTGCCATATCGGACCAGATTAATGGTTCACTGAGTCATGGCTTTTGTGTCCGCTTCTGTTGTTTACATTTATAAATGAAAAGTAACTTCACTGAAGTCAATGAAGTTATACCAAAAAAAGTAAGGTCGGAATCAGGCTTCCATCTCCAGAAGAGGCCTACACTTAATGATTCAAAGGAAAATCAAACTCTCCTACAATGCACATAGCCGGCTGGGGAGAGAGAATTGAGAGATACAATGGGAGCAGGAACAAGATAAATGAGACATCTGGACAACAGAGGGAAACAATGGAAGAAAAGGACAAAACAGAGAAATATAGGGAAAAGTGAAAAAGATGAAAATATAGAAATAGCTAGAAAATGGATTGAAACTGAAGAGGCAGAAAGCAGAGGAGAAGAAAGGAAGATAATAAAAATCCATCTCATCAGACAGTTTCTTGGGAGTCTCAGGCAGGGGGGCTGTCTCCCAAGAAAAGCCAATTAAGTTCTCAGACATGCAGGAACAAGAGACCAGGGCTTCATCACACAAACAAAGGAAGAATTAAGGATTGTATGAAGTCCTGCTTGTGGGAAGAGGGACAAAATCTGGAGCATCTCACACAAACTGAGACAGATGACAACTAGCGCATTCCTGTAGGGCTGAATATCCTGAGCACATTTCTCATCATGTCACACACATCCTTCATAACAGGGATGCAATCAGAAAGCCAAAAAAAGCCCATTGAAATCAGCAGAACAACTTCCATTGACTTCAGTGGCCATTGGATCAGACCCACAGCAAGTGAAGCTTATGCATAATTCTCTTGTATAGTGTTTTTCAGCCAGGTCCCAAAAGGCAAAGGTGTCACCAGGCATTGAAAAATGTTGTTAGAGTTTAAAGCAAAGAAAATCTCACTCCCCCACTCCCTACACACATTTATCCTTCAAGGTCAAGTATTAGCTGTCATCCTCTTGAAACACACACAAACCAACTATATAGTCTTATCATTATCACTTACACTTTTTTTTTATTCTTGCTTTTAACGTAAATGTAAGGAGGTCATGACAATTGAAATAAGGGGTTGCCAACCTGAAAAGACAGAGAAACACGGCTCCTATAGAAATGTTAGGCACTCAATGCCAGCTCCCCATATCAGCATAGGAAAAGATGTGGAGATGTGTGAAATTGCCTGGAAAACACATCTGCAAAGTAAGCCTAACAAAGTGTTTTGTCTTTGTGACTGATGGTCAAAATCTCCCCTGTGCACATTATTCCTGCATAGGGGAGGGGAAATTCAATGAACAGCAGTTTGTGAAGTTTCTTTGCCATTATTTCTTGGGGATCAAAGTTTGCCCCCTGTGGAAGTGGCCAGGGGTTCTGCTTGAAACAAGGAGCATCTGTGTACTTGTCCTTCATCCATATGGCCCAGGAAGCAGGGGGTTCCCTCTCTCAACCCTGGGTGCTCCTGGTGCCTTTTTCAGGGCAGCCATAATGGCGTTTCCATAGGGCTGTCAATTAATCGCAGTTAACTCACGCGATTAACTAAAAAAAATTAATTGCGATTAAAAAAATTAATCACGATTAATCGCACTGTTAAACAATAGAATACCATTTGAAATGTATTAGATATTTTCGGATGTTTTTCTACATTTTCAAATGTATTGATTTCTTTTACAACACAGAATACAAAGTGTACAGTGCTCACTTTATATTATTATTTTTATTACAAATATTTGCACTGTAAAAATAATAAACAAAAGATAGTATTTTTCAGTTCATCTCATACAAGTAGTGTAGTGCAAATCTCTTTATCATGAAAGTGCAACTTACAAATGTAGATATTTTTTGTTACATAACTGCTCTCAAAAACAAAACAATGTAAAACTTTAGAGCCTACAAGTCCACTCAGTCCTACTTCTTGTTCAGCCAATCGCTAATACAAACAAGTTTGTTTACATTTACAGGAGATGCTCCTGCCTGCTTCTTATTTACAATATCACCTGACAGTGAGAACAGTCATTCACATGGTACTTTTGTAGCCGGCGTTGCAAGGTATTTATGTGCCAGATATGCTAAACATTCGTATGCCCCTTCATGCTTCAGCCACCATTCCAGAAGATATGCTTCTATGCTGATGATGCTCGATAAAAAATAATGTGTTAATTAAATTTGTGGCTGAACTTCTTGGGGGAGAACTGTATGTCTTTGGCTCTGTTTTACCTGCATTCTGGCATATATTTCATGTTATAGCAGTCTCAAATGATGACCCAGCACATGTTCATTTTAAGAACACTTTCACTGTAGATTTGATGAAACACAAAGAAGATACCAGTGTGAGATTTCTAAAAATAGCTACAGCACTTGACCCAAGGTTTAAGAATCAGAAGTACCTTCCAAAATCTGAGAGGGAAGAGGTGTGGAGGATGCTTTCAGATGTCTTAAAAGAGCAACATTCAGATGCGGAAACTACAGAACACGAACCACCAAAAAAGAAAATCAACCTTCTGCTGGTGGCATCTGACTTAGATGATGAAAATGAACATGCATTTGTCCACTCTGCTTTGGATCGTTATCAAGCAGAACCCATCATCAGCATGGACGCATGTCCTCTGGAATGGTGGTTGAAGATGAAGGGACATATGTATCTTTAGTGCATCTGGTACGTAAATATCTTGCAACGCCGGCTACAACAGTGCCATGCAAATGCCTGTTCTCACTTTCAGGAGACATTGTAAACAAGAAACAGGCAGAATTGTATCCTGCAAATTGTAACCAAACTTGTTTTGTCTGAGCGATTGGCTGAAGTAGGACTGAGTGGACTCGTAGGCTCTAAATAAAACGATGCAGTTATTTTTTGTACATAATTCTACATTTGTAAGTTCAAATTTCATGATAAAGAGATTGCACCACAGTACTTGTATGAGGTGAATTGAAAAATACTATTTCTTTTGTTTTTTACAGTGCAAATATTTGTAATTAAAAATAAATATAAAGTGAGCACTGTACACTTTGTATTCTGTGTTGTAATTTAAATCAATATTTTTGAAAATGTAGAAAACATCCAAAAATATTTAAATAAATGGTATTCCATTATTGTTTAACAACACGATTAATCGTTATTAATTTTTTTAATCGCTTGACAGCCCTAGTTTCCATACACAAAGAGGAAAGCAGTATAAGTTTCTCCATGCTCTGTCTGCATGTTCTGCCCCATGATGCTACCACTTTATAATCTAGGGAGCCTGTACTACTTGAAGGATGCTTCTGTGCTACTTGATGCTTCTGTGGAGTATGGGAAGAAGTGGAAGGAGCATCCTGTGGAGGTGGCACTATCTCCTCTCATGCAGCCCAAACAGTATTCACATGTGCACGCTCTCCTCCACACGAGCAACAAGTGGAGCACGTGAGGGCCATTAACACTAATGGATACTTAACATTATTAGTAAAATGGTAAGAAATACAATTGCTGTGTTGGCCACCAATCCCCAAACAAATGTAATATGATATTGGATGTATGAAAAACTATAGTACATTATCCTAAATAAAACCAATTAATTGCAAAGCTTAATAGAAAATTTAAAGTCAATAATGGAGCACTGTGCATTTGTCTCCATGTGCAGTCATTCATAATGCACAAGGAAACTGCTAGCACAGCTCCAAGGAAGTAACAAAGTAATTTAGTCATGAGGAACTAATATTGAAAGTAGGGCTGTCAATTAACTGATACGATTAACTCAAGAAAATTAATCGTGATTAATCACAGTTTTAATCGCACTGCTAAACAATAGAATACCAATTTAAATGTATTAAATATTTTTGGATGTTTGTCTGCATTTTCAAATATATTTATTTCAATTACAACACAGAATACAAAGTGTGCAATGCTTACTTTATATTATTATTTTTGATTCCAAATATTTGCACTGTAAAAGTGATAAACAAAAGAAATAGTATTTTTCACATCACCTCATACAATTATTGTAGTGTGATCTCTTTATTGTGAAAGTGCAACTTACAAATGTAGATTTTTTTTGTTACATAACTGCACTCAAAAACAAAACAATGTAAAACTTTAGAGCCTATAAGTCCACTCAGTCCCACTTCTTGTTCAGCCAGTCGCTAAGACAAACCAGTTTGTTTACATTTACGGGAGATAATGCTGCCCCCTTATTTACAATGTCACCTGAAAGTGATAACAGGAATTCAGATGGCACTTTTGTAGCAGGCATTGCAAGGTATTTTACATGCCAGATATGCTAAACATTCGTATGCCCCTTCATGCTTCACCACCATTCCAGAGGACATGCTTCCATGCTGATGACCCTCATTAAAAAAATAATGAGTTAATGATATTTGTGACTGAACTCCTTGGGGGGAGAATTGTATGTCTCCTGCTCTGTGTTACCCACATTCTGCCATATATTTCCTGTTATAGCAGTCTCAGAAGATGACCCAGCTCGAATGATGACCCAGCACATGTTCATTTTAAGAACACTTTCACTGTAGATTTGATGAAACACAAAGAAGATACCAGTGTGAGATTTCTAAAAATAGCTACAGCACTCAACCCAGGGTTTAAGAATCTGAAGTGCCTTCCAAACTCTGAACTGGATGAGGTATGGAGCATGCTTTCAGAAGTCTTAAAAGAGCAACACTCTGATGCGGAAAAGAACCCAAACCACCACCACCAAAAAAAAAATTGTCAACTTTCTGCTGGTGGCATCTGACTCATATGATGAAAATGAACATGTGTTGGTCCACACTGCTTTGGATTGTTGTCAAGCAAAACTAGTCATCAGCATGGACGCATGTCCTCTGGAATGGTGGTTGAAGCATGAAGGGACATATGAATCTTTAGCACATCTGGCATGTAAATATCTTGCGACACCAGCTACAACAATGCCATGTGAACGCCTGTTCTCACTTTCAGGTGACATTGTAAACAAGAAGCGGGCAGCATTATCTCCTGTAAATGTAAACAAATTTGTTTGTCTGAGTGATTGGCTGAACAAGAAGTAGGACTGAGTGGACTTGTAGGCTCTAAAGTTTTACATGGTTTTATTTTTGAGTGCAGTTATTTTTTGTACATAATTCTACATTTGTAAGTTCAACTTTCATGACAAAGAGATTGCACTACAGTACTTGTATAAGGTGAATTGAAAAATACTATTTCTTTTGTTTTTTACAGTGCAAATATTGGTAATCAAAAATAAATGTACAGTGAGTGTAGTCTGTGTTGTAATTTAAATCAATATATTTGAAAATGTAGAAAACATCCAAAATATTTAAATAAATTGTATTCTATTATTTTAATAGCATGATTAATCAAGACTAATTTTTTTAATCGCTTGACAGTCCTAACTGAAAGTGGTTCATGAGCCTGCTCAACCCTAATACCTTGATACCATGCCCCCTATGCATCTGAACTGGGTTTATAGGAGGTAGAATCAAGACCTGTTTGGGATGGGCATGTACATTTGTAGAGTTACTTAGCTGCACATTATATACTTTTAAAGTATACAATACCAGCCTACGTAACACGTGAGCCAAATAAAAGCTTCATGATCTAAGTTCAGATTCATTCATATGAATGCAAAGGGGCAGAGCAGCTTGTTTCCAAAAGGTGTATTTCCAGTTTACAAAACCTCAAGCATGTAGTATCAAAAATATCCACATGGTGGTCTCATGTACCTGCAATGAAGATGCCTTTTTCCATATGCAAAACTTAATATTTGTTTTTCTTTTCGCTCCTAGTAACAGAAAACATTCAAAACTCTGAAAACACCTGGGCCAGATTCCTTAAATTTAAAACACAATAACATAACAAAATGCAAGCTTCAAAAGTTGCACTGGTGTCATGAAATGGATTTCAAATCAGTCTAGTTGCATAGGTGCAAACCTGTAATGTAAATGCAGTTAAACTGGTCAGCACTTATGTAAACTAGACTAGTTTAAAATTGAGTTCAACATTGCAACTTTTCTATAATAGTCCAAGCCTTTAGAATCTTCCCCTTATCTGGGGCACATATGTCATACACTGATATAGAAAAAGGGAAGATTACCTCTCCTTCCCTTTTGCTATACTATGTATCTAAATGCTTGATCCTGCCCTAAAATACCCACAGGACTATCGTGAAAACATGGAAGAATCTGTGTGTTTGAGGGACTTTGGATTCATGGCATCTGTAAATAAATACATAAGATGAAAGGCAGTGGAGAATCAGACCTGTATTTTTTTCTCTGTAATGATGTAGTATGAATGATGGTCTTTGTGTGTTAAATAACCCTAGCACAATTTTAAACAAGTTACTAATGCAGGTTAGGCAGTTAAAAATGTTTATTCAATTGTTTCAGAAGCCCAAATGAGGGAGAACACAAAGGGCCAGGTTCAGCACCTAGTCTTATCTATAGTTATGGGTTACTTTAACCAATCACCCACTCCAAAGTGGGGGTTTACACTTCCCTTAATCTGTGACAGTTCAGTCCCAAGACTGACTATAGCAGAGAGGTTAGGAATGGAAGGGGGACCCCATGGTGTACAACAGGGACAACACACTGCTCTTTTTATAATAGTTTAGCTAGCCAATCACACAACAATACACACACTGTGATCTGGTAAAGGAGAGAGAGAGAGAGAGAGACACCAACACAGAACACAAAGTATTTGCATTATTCACACCATGCCTTGTGGAAAAACCCATAACATTACTCATCATCCTCACCAGTGTCATCATCCTGCATCACACAGGCTGGGATACACCTTTTATGATGTGTTACACTGATGCCCACTGGTGTTCATACATATTTATGAAGATTTTTACCCCTTTTCCTTATTTGAACTTCCACACCCCAGTACTTCTGGGGTGCCCTGTTTTCCATTGGCTAACTTGTTAGTTCCCCTTATGCTCATTAGCATTAACATCACCTTATCACCATAATAAAAGGCAGTAGCCTTAAGGAAGTCTCTCACATTTCACCCTGGCTACCAACAGTCATCTTGTGGTGTCCACTGATCTTTCCTACACATTATTATCCAAACTCAGTAGTGCTTTTCAAACATCAGCATATTGCAAACATAGACAGAAGCTCGGCAGGTTTATTATTAACACTTATGCTTACTTATCTTTATACTATAGCTCATTTAGCCTAAATCCTAAAGCCTATTTTGGCAAAGCTAAATATTTTACAAGCCTGAGTCCTATAGGTCCTGTGTTACAGCATTAATTAATACTTATATTTCCCCATATCCTAAATACACCTGATATCTTGTGTCCTTGGCTACAAGCACTAGTGTAAAATGGTTGTAACACCACAGCTGAATTTGACCCAAAGAACAGAATTTTTTTATACAAAATGTTGGAAGCAGTTGCAGCATTTTATAATATAATATATGGAGCTATACCTATCTCATAGAGCTGGAAGGGACCCTGAAGGATCATCAAGTCCAGCCCCCTGCCTTCAGTAGCAGGACCAAATACTGATTTTGCACCAGATCCCTAAGTGGCCCCCTCAAGGATTGAACTCACAACCCTGGGTTTAGCAGGCCAATGCTCAAAGATGTGCCTTTCACTCCACTGACATGCATACAACATGCTACACTATACAGCTCTCAGGTAACCTAACCTCTTGATGAGAGGCAACATGAATTGACAGAGGAAAGAACCACAGAGATTACATGATCCCTGGAAGTATTGGGATTTAAAACATTTTTGGTACATGGAATAATATTCCTGGTTTGGGGGAGGTTTTGGATCCTGGTTGTTTTGTCTAATCCAGTCTTATCCAGGCATTTATATCACAGTCATTGCCACGATACCTGATTCTCTTCCTAAAATGACACTGTTTCCAGTTGAGATGGACAAAGCTGGTGCAAGATAAGACATTGATATTTGAAGAGAAGAACAAGGCAAATTGTACATCTAAAACATGAAGGCTGGTGTGAGAGGGCAAGGTCCTGCCCCTGTCTTCTGCTCTGTCTACACATACTATTCAGAGATCTTCAGTTGTTAAACATCACTGTGTAGTTTATTTACATTGCTCTTCCCACCACCTTACTGATGCATACACCACATCATTTACAGCTTCAGTTTCTCCTCAGCCATCTGCCGAGGAGAGGGAAGAGGTCTTTCCACCCAGAGATCCTTCTTGGTTCTGGCTCTCTGACTCTGACCCTCTCCTCCAGCACTGCCTTCCTGTGCTTTCTTCTACCCTCTGTGTTAATAGACTAATTAGCTCTTTAATCCTCCCCAGCCCATTCTAATCTGCTAATTAGGCACAGTCAGGTGTGTGTGTGGGGAATTAATTGGTGTTTAAGTGATCAGAGTGCAGGCTCAGGTTTGGTTCCCAGCACTCTGTCACAGGTGGAATCCATAAAAGAGCAAAAGGGAATAAGGAAAACAAAACGGATTTGGGGTCACATGGGCAACTATACCTACGGAACATCTCCAAGCAAGTGAAATACAACCAGAGTAGGCCATGATCTAGTATAAATCCGATCATTCTCATGACATACAAATATGACAAAGTTTTTCCATTTACACACTTTTCTTGTTCAAAAGAAAGAATGATTTCCAGTTTCCCCTGCAGCCCCAGAAGCTACATGCGTTTGAAACCTAGAAGCCTCTGGTAATTGGCTGAGCCTTAATCAGTGGGCGGGGCATTCATACAGGCCAGGGCTTATAAAGCAGCGCACAAGCGACCAGGGAGCGTTTGTGAACAGGGGCTGCTAACAGGGAGTTTCGCAAGGGAGTTTGGAAGGGGAGTGGGAAGGGGCGAGGGTCCCTTGCTGGTTCTATCTGTTTTCCCTTTATTCCCCTTAAAACTTTAAACTTCTTACTTATACAACCCTTTCAGCGGACAGGGGGCTGCAGACGGAAGTTTGACAGAGGGAGGCTTACGATGGTTAGGAAGACCCGCAACACCTGTGCCAGCACTGCTTCTGTCTCCTCCACCTGCGCCTGTAGCCAGACAGAGCGCCTGAGCATGGATGCTTCTACCCAGATCTTGGTGTGGTTTTGCAGAGACTGTAACTTGCAATTTCCACTTACTGATATCCAGGCTGGGGGGACCATCCAATGTGAAAGGTGCCTGCTGGTGGAATCTCTCAGGCAGCAGGTGGGAGAGCTACAGGAGGAGGTGGCTAGGTTGAGAAGCATCCGAATCCATGAGCAATTCCTGGACAGTGTCCATGTGGAGACAGCTGAGGTAGCTGTCCCAGGACACAGGACTGCTGATACACCACTGGTGGAGGAGGAGATGGCTCAGGGTGGACACTGGCAGCTGGTTACTTCTGGCAGCAGGCAGTGCTCCACCCCTGCTCCGAACCCTCCCGCTGTGGTAATAGGTAACCGTTATGCTCTTCTTGATACAGGAAAGAAGGCATCACCCCCTACAGTAAAGGAGGAGAAGCCTCGTACCCCTAAGGCTGGGAGGTCTGCTGCCACCACTGCGAATAGGAAACGTAGGGTAGTGGTGGTTGGAGACTCTCTGCTGAGGGGGACGGAGGCGCCCATCTGTCGCCCTGACATTTCATCTCGGGAGGTATGCTGCCTGCCGGGAGCCCGTATCC
>NW_020664409.1:17366314-17384444 GCF_002925995.2 Terrapene triunguis
AATGTCTATCAGGGATGGTCTAGACAGTATTTGGTCCTGCCATGAGGACAGGGGACTGGACTCGATGACCTCTCGAGGTCCCTTCCTGTCCTAGAATCTATGAATCTATAGTGCATGGATACAAATGGATTCATATTATACAGGACCAATATTACTCTTAAAAAGTAAAGATGGGCTCAGATCAATATCCCCCATCTGAATTTTGGTGAAGTTTTAATCCAGATCTGAAATTTGCAGTTATATCCTCATCAATATAATGGCCTTTTATCCAAACACTTGGAAACGTTTGGCTCCATACCTGAGCCACAACTTTCTAGCTCTGATCCCATTCTGCTCAAAAGGTCCCCAGTGTTAGTACACATTGTAACTACAATGCTACATAGACATCATTATTCTTTTGGTGCTTAGTTACCAATAAGGTCCAAAGTCCTGAAGTCCTTTCATGCATAAAACTCCCTCTAAAGTCAATCGGATTTTTGTATCTTCAAGAGCTGCAAAGTTAGGTGAAATATACTACTCCACTGACGGAGTGCTCTATGGAAATCTCCTGGAAGGTATCCTTACAAAGCTTTGTTCCTGTGGGTTTCGCCACCTTATGAAGGAGGGGGTGTTGTGGTACCAAATGTAGCTTTCATTTGCTGTCAGCAGAGATGTTTTTGGGAGGAGCACCCAAAAAGATAAAGAGAAAATTGCCAGCTATTTGTAACAGATTTCTAACTGTATTTCTTCACTTGCATCTGAAGAAGTGAGGTTCTTACCCACGAAAGCTTATGCTCCCAATACTTCTGTTAGTCTCAAAGGTGCCACAGGACCCTCTGTTGCTTTTTACAGATTCAGACTAACACGGCTACCCCTCTGATACTAACTGTATTAGTTTTTTTCCAATCTTGTTTAACTTTTTCCTCCTGCATTAATGTCTCCAATGTTGTCATAAATGTTGTGGTCCCAAACTGGCAGAGCAGTAACTTTAGTCAGATGGGTTTGAGGTTGAAGGATCGGACCTTGAGTGAGCATGAAGTGCTGGGTTCCTTGCACATTCCAAACTCCCACTGATTTCAGATGGTGTTTTGAGTGCAAAAGGAATGCAGGTTCAAGCCCCCAAAAGTCTGTTTCCCCTTCCCAAGTCACAAAATCTACATCAGGAATCACTCAAGTGTGTTTCAGAACCAGGGTTAAAAAGGAATGATACGTATATAATACTTTACAAATATTAACTAATTATACTCCTTGGAAGTACCATAGGTCCATAAGGACTGTTATCCTCATGCTACACATGGAGATACTGACACACACACAGCTTGAGATTCACATTTTCAAAAGCAGTCTCCTATTTTTTGTGGTGCCTCAGCTACTGGATGCCCATCTTGAGACAGGTAGGAGTCACAAGCTAGCCACATAAACACTGGGCACACACTTAGAGACAGCTTCTGAAAAATTGTGTCTCAGAGTGAGAACTAGGATTAAAAATCCAGAGCTGCTGGCTCCCAGCCCGTTGCTCACACTACTCACATCACTAATTCCCCTAAAATCACATTGTGCCTCCAGCATTTAAAATCAAGTCTATCTTTCAGTATGATGGGAAAAAAACATATTATGGTGCCTGGGTGTGGTGCTGTGTCAGCATGTAGATGTGGAAAGATGGGGAGGAAGATAGAGGGAAAAGGTCAATAAAACAGTAAAAATAGAAATCATGGCTAGTTCTAGTATTTCAGCCCCAGGGGCTCTTTCAGGATGAAATACAGTACTTTTGTTTTCTTTTTCTTATTTCCCCCCTCCCCCCGCCAGCCTCAAGAAGGCTTCAGGGCTAAGGTGTCATCTGTAACCTTTTCCTCTCTCCATATTTTTTATGTCTGTCACACACTTTTTAAAAGATTCCTTCAAGCCCTGCTCCATCCTGCCAGGGGACTGCTCATGAAATGAGGTACAATTCCATAAGAGTGAGGGCAGAAGAATCTGGTCCTGTCTTCAGTGCCATATCTCATAGTGGGCCAGATTCAGATGCTCTTGCTATGCTGAGTTGCACCTTATTCTATGAAAGTGATGGGCTTGCCCAAAGAGTAAATTATTACTTAACTGGATGTGGGGGAGAGGGAAGAATTGAGAGGGAAGAACCCAGTGTTCTGAGTATGGGCCAGACTGTGCCCAGCCCTGAGTGCATGCCCAGGAGTGGGGACAGGATGCAAGGATCCTCTTTCTCATCCTACCCAGCATAGGGGCCAATCATAACCGCAGTCCTTGCTCTCAATGAATGAAGGTAGCCCCCACAGTAACACCAGCCTCTCACACAAGTCAGAGAGGGGTCCACGCCTCACCACACCAGCCACTAATGGAGCTGTCACTTCTGTGGTGAGGGTGAGGATAACCACACCCTGCCTGTCTAGAAAAGTGCACCAGTGCCTATGCCCCAGACATCCCACTGAGCCTGGGAGGTTACACACCGCTTCCAATGAAGTCACTATCCCAATACCCCTGTGTGCTTAAAACCACAGCTGAGCTCTTAGATTGTTGGCTCTTTGGGGGCAGGGACCTGTTTGTTTTGTTTGTGAGAGTGCATTAGCGGGTGCAATGCAAATACTACAGGTCCCCAGGGTTTGAGCTGGTGTTACTGGTGAAGAGTAACATTCAGTGCTTAAAGTGTGTGTGTGTGTTTGGGGGAGGGGGTAACATGCAATGCTTAAAGTGCGTGTGTGTTTGGGGAAGGAGGGTAACATTCAGTGCTTAAAGTGTGTGTGTGGGGGGGGGAGGGGGGGGTCACAAGGGATCACAGACCCAGCAAAACATCACATGAAATAAAATAAAACCCAGCCAAGGTCGCTGAGGGGTGCACTTTAAGCACTGTCTGACCAAAGCTGCTATTCCCAGCTTGTGACAGGCTCCCCCACACTTTGTTCAGACCACTTTCAGCGGCACACGTGCTCTTGCATTTGTAAGTGGGCACTTGGGTTGCTTTTGCTGTTTCCCCCTGTGGGTAGTAAACCTCAGAGGGACTCAAACAGCATAAATTATTCTTCAATAATCAACTTTTGTCCCCCTTTCACTAGAGACGCTTCATGCAGATGGGCCATCCATCTTCGGGCTGTCTCTTAAAAGTGTCAAGCCGCCACCAGCATTAAAAAGATTCACAGAGCCGCTCTAATCCAGGCTTCAAACCCCCTTTTATTCTTGTGTGTGAAACTTCGGGAGAAAGGGGGGAGGGAGGGGGAAGCTGCCTAGTAACTCCAGTAGGAGGGTTGGTTGACACAGGACACAGCAGACAAAAGAGGCGGAACTACGTGGCTTCAGTTCAAAAGGAGAGCTCAGGCTTCTTGCAAAAGCATCAGTCCGTGCAAGGGACAGAGTGGGAGTAACTTCCATGCAGTGCAGGGCTCCCATCACAGAGAGCCCACTTAGGAGCTCGCCCCGCGGGGATGACACACGCATGCTGCTGCTGCTCGGCGAGCACTTTGTCATTTGCCAGCCACTGCCCATGGACGAGGCAGATCGGGCCACTGAGCGAGTAACGTCCGGGGGGGTTATTTGCTTTCCTGCAATGGCTCCAGTGACAGATCCGAACAAGTGGGAGCGACGCTGATCTCCATGGAGCCCCCTCCTGCCTCTGGCTGCTGCACCGGCTGCTGTGTGTGAAGCCGCCCCAGCCAGGACGGACCATGAGGGGCGTCTTTGGCTTCAAGCGGCTGAGGCTGAAGATCTGGAGGAGATGCACGCTCCTGTTCTTCCTCTGCTGGGCTGCCTGCTGGCTGCTGGGCAGCACCTTCCTCTTCCTTGTCCACAGGAGCGTCTTCTCGGAGCGCTGCACGGACGAGAAAAGCCACAGGATCCTGGCGAGGCTGGTATGTCCCCGCGCGCTTGCAGAGTGAGGCTGGCATGGCAAGTACCAGGTCAGCAGCACAGCGAGTGACACGCCGCGGTCAGCGCCAGGGCCCTAGGAGGCCACTTTGCTCATTGATCCCCCTGCACAGTCGGTGTGATCCCCCCACCCACATATCCCCTTTAAGATCCCTGAGTCTGTTTCCATTTCTCTCTCATTAAATAGGAGAAGCAGGGGGAGAATGGAGCCCACGGACGATGCCTCAGTTCTTGCACTCCGGGGTTTAAAAAGGCAACGCGTAAAACGTCCCGAGTTTTTAATTACTATTTTTTAAACTCATAGTATTTCCTTGTCATTATGATATTTGAATGTCTTCATTTTACTTTGTGCAAAATATGGTCCAAGCATCGTTCTTTGCAATACAGAGTATTGGGAACCAATGAATGTTTGATGCAACGATACTAGGTCCGTGAATGTGCTAATGGGAAAGGCAAGTACCTCTGGTTGATGGAGTAATCTTAAGGGAGAGAGCAAAGCAGCTGAAAAAGGGAATTGGGCTGAAGAGCTACCACTTGCAAAGGCTTTACAATGCTGACTGCATTTTACTCCTTCTACCCAGCAGGGTAATGTCAATTCAACAAGACAGAGCACTTAGTTGGTTGGACTAAAATATTTCTAAAGCATCTTCTAATGGATTTTAAAAGATAGGGGAGTAAAGGTTCTGGGAGTTAAAACATCTGCAGACCATATTCAGCTCTTCGTTGGTACTGTAAAACAAGATAGCCCAATCCTTTAGGTTAGCTGATCCAAGATGCTGCTGTTTGAGATATGTGCAGCTATACTTCTGAAATATTTTAGAAGGGGTCTTCAACATTCCACATGCATTCAAATATAAGGTGATTTCTCGACAAGCTTTTTAGGCAGAGATCACATTCGGTTCAGAAATCATCTTCAGGGTATGGTACACCACCTTTGTTTTTTTTTTTCCTGATAGGGGATATTTTAAAATATTTATTTAAAAAAAATCAAGAAAGCATGTGAAACTATTCAGTCAAATGTGGTGATTTGAAATTCTGTAGAGAAGAAATGTGGAGCAGTATGGGTTAAAATTAAAAGCCTGGATCTTTTTTGTAAAGGCTTGGGTTAAGTGGAAAAAAATCCAAATGGAAATTAAATAATCTATTATAGTAGCAAGCAACTCATGATCATAAATTTTCCTACCTTCTAGATAACTAAGGAAGACTAATTATACACAGCAGCCTTGCCAACTTATTTTAAGCAGCAATAGCTACATTCACATTTCCCTCCCAGGGCCTGAGCCCTGAGATTTCAGGCCATTTGGACACTTGTCTCTGCCAGTGTTTCGCCAGACACCAGTGTGAACTTAAGTAACCACATAGCAAAGAGGTGTCTCCAGTCCATTGGCTGAACTTGATGGGAGCATTTCCCCAGCTAAGACGTGAAAAAGGATCATCATTGTCCATAAGCAATGGCTCTAATTGAACCAAAAAGGAACAGCTTCCTGGGGGAGCCAGTAGGAACTGAGCTCACCTTCTGTTAGCTGGGAGTTGCTCTGTGTACATGTTCTAAGCACCACACTTGGTTTCACGGTTATAGGCAATGCAATTCAGCTACAGAATAACCCTTTTGTGAGCAGAGATCCTCCTGTCATGAAAACTCACTTTCCCAGCCTTCCATCCCATCCTTTTTCTGAAGCATGGGACATGTTTGGTGATATGGAAAATATAATATGAGGACAGTGTTTTCAGTGGGCAACAAGATGAAAGTGACCTGTTGTAATCCAATGGGCGAGGATACTTGGTTACGTTCCCTTCTATTTTGTAGTGGTGCTTTTTAGTTTCTCTCTCAGGGTGAAATTCGTACCTGTGTAGAGGGCAAGCACAAGAAATGCACACCACTTCAGTAGGGTGTAGGTGGTGCATATCTTTTAAACATCACCCCGAAGTGTAGGACTTTTGATTTATTACTACTGATCTCCCATTCATTACCTGCAGCCTGACCCCCACCATTACCCTGATTACTCTACAGCACTTTCCAGTTGGTTTCTGTGCTCCTTGTAGGACTTCTCTGATTTTGGAGTCTTCCATAAACTTGCTCACAGTAGAATTTACACCAGGAAAGACAGGAGGCTTCAGACCTGATCTACACACAAAGTTGCACTCATGTAACAGAAAGTATGATTTTAAACCAAATTAGTTAAATTGGTGCAAAACTGTGTGGACTCTTTTACACTAATTTAAACCTGGCTTATTGGGTTAGCTTACATGGGTAACTTTGCAGGTGCTAGTTAAACTGATATAACCAGTTTTAAACAGATATAAATAAACGCAGTTCACAGGAGGGGTTGAACTTTTTTAACTAAAATTGTTTTAGTTACTGAATTAAGTTAAAGTGCTGCAACTTCTGTATGTGGACAAGCCCTCTAAAATTGCAGAGAGGTACCTGGCATTTTTTGGTTTGTTTGATATGGTTTTAGTTAAATTGGGCAAAAAGCCTCTGGAAACCCTAATTCCTGAAGCTGATCTACAATTTGCAGGAAATGTCACTGCTCAAAGTCTGACATGTATTTCACCACTGTGACATTAGCAGCTCCGCCGTCCACTACGGACCATGGTTTAAGAAACACCGTGAAAGCTCAATAAAGAAGAATCAAACTGGAGAATGCATGACTGGCAGATGTTAGGTTAATAGGCACAGATCAACAATTCAGTTGCACAGAAAGTATAGACTTAGAGATATTCCTTCCCCATTACAGAATGGATTCATCTCCCATGTTTGGGGGTTGTAGACGTGGCTGTATATTTTGCATAGTCACGTTCTTATGAAATACCAATAAGAATGATACAGCAACTACAGCAGATACTGGAAAGCATACTATGTTTTTCCATGTCTCACTGCTGGTTTTCTAGGTGTGAGCTCTTCTAGACCTCAATTGGATCCATGCATGAGACTCTTGCGGATGCATGGAGCCCTGTTGAAGTCAATGGGGCTCCAGGCAGGATGCGTGGATCTGATTGCAGGACTGGGACCTATAGTTTCCTAATAGTAGTACTGTACGTGTTAGGCTGTGATCTTCACATTCAGGAAGCAAAGCTCTTTGATCAGCTAATACTAAGGCTCCTTAAAAAAATAAAAATAAAAATAAAAGGACTTTGGTGTGTTACCCTCCTGCTAGGAGTTGTTTAAAGTTAAGGTCGCAGATTGTAGGAATTATTAAACTACTTCAACAGAGAAAAAGTAAGTTTCTTACTTGTAAGAGAGAATGATGACTTGTTATTAGATACCTCAAAAATGAGGCCAGAATTTCAAAATTGCACATGCACTTCTGGAGTCACCAAAGTTATGTGCACGTGGACTGCAATGTATGTGTCCATCCTGATTTGCATGCATATACAGTATATGTATGGGAGGACACAAAATCAGGGCATACACATGCACATAAGAGTTTGTGTACCTGGTTCTTCTTTCTGGCATCTATCAATGCAACATTTTCTTTCAGGCTGTGAGAGCACAAGTGGTACCTGTCATACCTGTCCTTCTAATGTCACAAGAATCACTGGCTACTATGTAGTATGATAACCAGTTCATCACCTCTTCATTCACCCCTTGCACCACTACTGGACTTAAAATTCCATCCTGCCACTAATACCCAAAGCCCCCAGTTGACAATGTTACCAGTTCACTGTTATTCCCTGTGCTAACTGGAGAATGTTTACACAACAAAAATAAAATATCAATTTTGGTGAGTGTTTAAAAATATATATATATATATTTTTTATATTTAACTTTCAATCTTGTCTAGCATCGCCCCGGTGCACACCTCAGATACTATTTTAAGAAAATAACAGCACTCGAATGTTATGATCATGTTTCCTGTACACAGAACAAATAGTAACAAGTTAGGTTGGTCAGGCAGTCTTTACAACTATTAAACAGTTGGAAGTGTCAATTTACTTGTTTAAACAAAAGTTCAAATGCCAGAAAGCAATGAGGGCAACCGATGTTATCAAGCCACCTCCCAGCTGTTTGGCTTCCTTCATCAACACAAACTATTCTCCCTCCACCCCACATCTGTGATCATCTTGTCCACTGATCCACCCCAACAGTCTCTGCAGCTGCACTTCTGGAAGTTCTGAATGGACGCAAAAGTATGTAAGCTGCCTATATGTCTAGAAGTGGAGGAATGGAAACAATTATGGGGGGGGGAGGTATCCTTTTAGTTCTTTTATGCATTTGTAATGACCACACAATGATCAAGAAGCAATTTCCCTGGGTTTTTTAAATCAAGATTACCCAAAGTGCATTAAAATTACCTAAGGATATCTGATATGTACGTCCATACATTTTAAAGCATGTTAATTTGCCTGACAGACCTTAACTGAAGAAGCCTTTCTGGCTTACAGAATGCATAAATATATTTATATTTATATATTTAAAAAAACCTGCATATTCTGGGCTCCATAGACTGTATCTGCTGCTGTCACCTATCTTATATTATTGGGGGGAAGAAACCCTTTTTCATATTGGGTAGTAACTCAGTTTACAAATAGTCCCATCGACTTTGATGGGATTTCACATGGAATAAGATCTTCACATGAAATTTACAGGAAAAGAGACAGAGCAGTATAAGGGGCTGTAAAAGCCCCGGATCCAGTTGGAGGAGAATTCCCCCAGTGCAGGAACTGAGGATGCTAGCCACAGGCCATCTTCTGAGTACCCCAGTCCCTCATGAGCCCTGAAGCAGAGGTTATTTGGGAGCGTGGCTGGGCTGGGAGGGGCAGATTGGGGGTAGGGCAGAGGCACATAGTGCTGTGGAGATTCTGGGCAGTGCTTCCACCCATAAGGAGATGAGGACAGACTGCCATAACTCAGATAGGGCTATGTAAATTATCCTGGGGTGTCGACAAAGGTATCAAAATCTGACACATAGATATTAGAGATGGCAAACACCTAGTATTGTAGGTCTTCTATGCTAGCCCTTTACCTGGCCAGAGAAAAAACAGTCCCTCTACTGTCATAAGAATCACTCCTTTGAAGTGATCTCCAGGCACATTTGAAAAATCACAGCGTTACCTTAGAGTCTAAATATGGTGTTTGTCACACTGTAACTGAGATGACCCTTGCTCCTTTTCTCCCTGAAATGCTCCTAGACTATTCTTCTGCTGTGAACTGTTTTCTTCCTTTGCTCTAGTGTCTTGACTACAGCAAAGGAGCCCTGACTGGCGACCTTTGTGAAGACTTGTGTGTGACACAGAAGCTGGTGTACAAACAGTGCCTTTACTACGACAGAGGTAAGAAGGTCATCCAGGCGGACTGGAAAGGCCAGCCAGTCATCTTGAAATCCAAAAAGGAAATCTTCTCTAGCTACCAGCGTCTCAGATTGCTTGATGAAGTGGAAACACCGGATATTCCTGAGACAGAGCTTCTGCTGATGGTAGCTTTGGAGGTCAAAAATGTACTGGGTCTGGAATTATCTAACAACACCATGGGACCCTTATGGACTAGGAGGAGAGATCTGCATTGGAAAGCACAAGTGGCCAGCATGTGGTCCTTACTCCAGCAGGAAGAATATATCTACTTCAGTCTACTGCAGGACTTCAGCAAACACGTCCTACGGGTCATCGGCTCCTGTGGCCACTTCTATGCTGTGGAGTATCTCACAGCCGGACATGCCTGGCACAAAACTATTTTTCCTTTGGAGGATGCAGTTGGTCCTTCCTTCACTGGCACTAAACGCAAGGTGAAGGCAATAACTGACATTGCACTCAGCTTCCTAGATATGGTGAATCATTTTGATAATGATTTCTCTCACCGGCTTCACCTGTGCGATATCAAACCAGAGAATTTTGCTATCAGAAATGATCTCACGGTAAGTTAGTACTTCGGTTGTGTTGTCACAGTTTAAGATCAAGTTATGAACTGAAAAGAGCGTATGAAAAAAATGCCACCCCTAGTCATCAGAGCTGCTTCCTGAGTGCATTGAGAATCTAGTCACATATTTTAGTGCTAAAAAGCTACTTATTTGTTACTATTTCCTGCAAACCTCAAACTGGCAAAGAGAAGAGTTGAGTTCTGTTCTTTCTTGTGCATTATGAAAAGAACTGTTTACTTAATTGTAAGTAATTACACCTGTGCAACCCCAACAGGCTTGCTCAGGTGTTACTGAGGACACCACTTGAAGGAAGTGACTTTGCAGAGCTGTCACAGGGGGCAGAATCAGTCCCACAGAAACTATTGCTGGGGGTGATGCTCAGGAAGACAAGAACTCAGTTTGAATGTCAAGAAAAGGCTTGAGTTTGCAGGACTGAGAGTTAGAGAAAAACATCTTTTGTGCTTTTACCCTGAGCACATTAGATCTGGAAACAATTGAAAAGCAATAGATCTGGAACCGCATGACGCCATTCTTGCAGAGTCACCTTTCAACTTTTCAGCGTAGAGCTGTTCTTTAAGATTGAAGGATTATATATGTTTAGAATGTAGTGGTATTGTTAACCACATTTCTGGACATATTTTGCATTCATTCTGCTTGCAGAAATTCAATTGATTTCAGTGGAAATTGAGTGCATACACTCAAGACACTGTATATACATAGTGTGTTCAAACCATGCATGCAGTTTCCAGTGAGATCAATGGAATTTCTGCACTCATAATGAATGTAGAATACTTACAGAAATATGACTGCTAATATCAATACTTACCAAGCATCCATATAACACTTACATCTTCAAACTGCTGTACAAATATTACCTAAGCCTATAGCTGTTGAAAGCAATTTGAGTGCTTTCCCCTCACCCTTCAATTAGCTTTTATTGTTTATTCAGGTGCAATATGGGAGTTGAGTAGGGAATAGTTGGAGAATTTCAGAGAAAAGCTAAAAATATCCCATAACTTCAGCAGAGGAAGACACAATAGAGATTCCTCAGGATAGGTTTTGCCTACCATCTTTTCAGTCAGATGCAGCATGAATGCTACACGTGCTATCATTGGACCTGACTGAGCATACATGGTCAGTTTTGGTATCTGCTCAGGGGACAAGAGATTTCACCGAGGAGGAGTGAAAGAATATTGAGAACTTTTCATTACAAGACCTTTTAGTGAAAGACGGTTCTCCCTGATTCCTTCCTACCATCTGTCAGAGAAAAACAAGTCCTCACTGAGTTTGAAGCAACAAGCAACAGAGGCAGCTTTATTTTCGAGCAGTTGCAAATGCATGGGAGAGTACACAGGGGCAGGTCTCAGTTAGATAAACAATTAAGGCAAACTTTTATATCTTTCCTCGCATACAATAATGAGCAACAGCTGCATTTTGTGATACGTATTTCTTCCTGATATCTCACTTTTCTCATTAATTTCTGCTACAGTCTACATTCCATTCTTATCTAACACAAGGTCAAGGGGACAAGAGATTTCAAGGTCAAAACAGTATCTCTTACTGTCTGTTCCCATTCGCTTTCTTGCTTTCTACCCACCTAGGCCTTCAAGTCTCGTGTTATTAGAGTCAGTGTCAGCCTGACTTTGTTAGCTCGACTCTTGCGCTATTCCTAGAGACTAAGATCTCTATGTTCAAATTCCGTTTATCCCTTTCTCCACTTTCACACTTCTAGGTGTCCACAATGCCAGTACTCTCCCTCTGGAAGAGAAGAGTTGGACATGGCTCTTTCTGGAGCCTGGCAATGTCAATCAGTATTGGTTAGTGGAATTCTCTAAAAAGTAACGTGAGAAAGTGAGGGTAACTTGATGCCACCTTTGCACTCCCTTTCTGAGCTATCCCAGGATTCAAGAGCTGGCCCATTAAGTGGAGGGACTTGTCAAAGTTGAAATTGTAAATCAGAAAAAGGTTTTAGGTCTGGACTTGCAAGTTTTTAGTAGTGAGATTATCTGTTACACAAGCGATCTGAACAAAACCGATGTCTCTTTGTGAGAGTAATGACAACTCCCAGGAGTAAGGGGTTGGATAAGCTAATCTTAGATATCCTTTTATGTTCTAATTATTCTCTGGATATTATAAGCAAATCATTTTGCTTAAGGTTAGACAAATACCTGTCAGGGATGGTCTAGATAATACTTAGACCTGCCATGAGTGCAGGGGACTGGACTAGATGACCTCTCCAGGTCCTTTCCATTCCTATGATTTTATGATTCATTTTTTATCTTGTCATTTCTTGCATTTTATGATATAATAATAATATTAAAAAGAAGACTAGAAGAACGCACCTCCATCCCCATCCAACTGAAAACAAATGATGCTGCTAGTGTACAGAAAAACACATCTAGGGCAAAACAATCCTGCCTCTGGATTCATTTCCAGAATAACCAGCTAGATCCTCAGTGCTCACTCCAGCCTCCTTATGCTGCTCCTCCAATGCATAGCAGCTGGAAAGCTGCCCTAATAGAGTAGCTAGGGAAATTTTCAGCTGGCACAGAGATGGTGAAGCCATCTCTTTGCCACCCCCTTGGTATAGGGAACATGTTGTGGGGGAATGGAAGGGGAATGGAGCATGTTGCAGTCCCGTGGTGCTTGCCACCATACCAGCACCTGGGAGGCCACTACAAGCCAGCATAGGTTACAACAGCTCTGAGGCAGCTTTAATTTATGCCAGGGGACAAATTGGCTCCTGACTTCCCTCAGGACCCGGAGGGCCATTGCCCTGGGTCCTGCATCAAGCACGGTTTGGCCAGACATGAGGATCTGGCCCACTTCACATGTGAACAAAAATAACAATGTTTTTCCAATAGAATTTAAGAGTGAAACTACAGCAGGGACAAGGCACTACCGACACTAAGAAAGTAGACATATTTCTGATATTTACCTGCATGAACTTGTGAAATTCCCCAGGGTACATCACTCTTATCAAGCTTTCTAAGAAGCTTAAAGATACTTGGAGTTAAAAAGGTGTGTTTAGTTTCTCCAAGATCTGAGCTCCCCTCATGGGAAAAAAATTGCAAAAATTAGGACCTATCCTTGACTTTGGTTTGGAAAGTCCATTTGGCCTTTTGCCAGGTGCATACATCTAAAATTCCTGGGGTCATTCCAGCTGTCATTCAACCACACATTTCAGCTCTGCTGCTATTTGGGAGGCTTAGTTCTATAATTAAAGTTCTCCACAGAGTTATTGCAAATAGCTGTGCTTTGTCCATTTTCCAGACATTTCCATCTATACCAATTTACTTCATCTGTAACAGGTGGGCTTCTCTGAGTGAAGGTTTACATTGTTAGATGTTAAGGTTTAATGTAACTCACAGCATTCACAGCACTGAGGTGAGACTATTTTCACTTCACTGCCCACACTGTACGTGCCATAGCAAGCAGCTGTGATCACATAGATGGCTTTCCTTCTTCCCTTCTTTATTTTTGTAATTTTTAAGTAAAAGGGGTTATATTGCCAATCCTGGAGACTAAAATCTTCTACCTACATGACAGTTATGAATCAAACACCTGCAGAAGCAGTACGGTCCTTTTTGCATTGCACGTCCAATATTTCTTAAGCCTGAACTAGAGCAGTGATTCTCAACCAAGGGTCCGGGGCCCCCTGGGGGGCCACGAGCAAGTTTCAGGGGGGCTGCCAAGCAGGGCTGGCATTAGACTTGCTGGGTCCCAGGACAGAAAGCTGAAGCCCCACTACAAGGGGCTGAAGCCTGGGGTCCCTAGCCCCGCCACCTGGTGCTGAAGTCGAATCCTGAGCAACTTAGCTTTGTGGGGCCCCCTGTGGCGTGCGGCACCGGGCAATTGCCCTGCTTGCTACCCCCCAATGCCGACTGGCTTTTATATGCAGAAAAACAGTTGTTGTGGCACAGGTGGGCCTTGGAGTTTTTATAGCATGTTGGGGGGACCTCAGAAAGAAAAAGGTTGAGAACCCCTGCTCTAGAGGTCAGATGCTAGTTTAGGCTTCAGATCCATTTAGTCCTTATTCTCTCTGCTGACCATCAACCAAATGTGGAACACTGATGGATATGTTTCTAGATAAGCAGAGGGAGAACCATGAATGTCACTTGATGACATGAATGCCTATTCAAGGAGCAGGTATCCCCTGCATATCACAGAGCTCCCCTCTGCAAATAGCACATAGAAGAGGGAGTGACACTGGGTTATCATTACTGTAACTACTGTTAGCTAAGTGAAGTTGGGCCCACTCACCCCAGAGAGGAATTTTACTCATTGACTTTAAAGTGTTTTTCTGTTAGCCAGATATCTTATATATTGGCTGTTCTTGTTAAAAACAATTATATTTACAGGACTCTTGCTGTCCATCTGATAACAGAAAACTAGTTTATCACAGGTACTCATGTGACCCCAACAGTTTGGGAGCACCTCATAACCTTTAATGTATTTTCTCCTCACAACACCCCTGGGAGGTCAGGAAGTGCTATCATCTCATTTTAAATGGGGATTGAGGTGCAGACTGGCTAAGTGACTTGCCCAATGTCACAGAGGAAGTCTGTGGCAGAGCAGGGACTTGAACCCAAGTATTCCAAGGCTTAAGCCAGTGCCCTAGTAAACAGACTAGCCCTCCCATTTCCTTCTGATTCCAATTCTCTATTGTGAGGACACTAGAATCACTTGGTCAGCAGCTGCTGCTTTTTGAGGGAACGATAGCAGCAACGTGACGCTGAACTAGGGTGACCATATTTCCCTATGCTGAATATGGGACACCTGGTAAAATTACTCGTGCTCAAGCAAATTCAACGGCAATCAATCAGAATTATGCAGTACAAACATTCAAATTAACATCAAGTTGACTGAGCACCTGTTAAAAAGAAATACTACGTAGTTGGATTCTTTATATTTACCTTCTTATCTTTAAGGCTTTAGGGTTCACACTAGGGATGTAAATACCATTTAAAAAGTTAATTATTTAAACAATTAAAAATATGTCATTTAAACGGTTAACTGATTAAGCAGCTGGGACCAATCTCACCGGCTGGCGTGGCTGGGTCTGGGTCTGTTCCGGCTGGGGCCGCTCCGGCCGGGCAGCGCGGCTGGGCCCGCTCTGACCAGTGCGGGGCCGCTGGGGTCAGCTGGCCCGGGGTTAATGATTAAGGTGGGTTAACTGGTAAGACTATTGCTTACCGGTTAACCTTTTACATCCCTAGTTCACACGGGGAGGGGTGACACATACACCCCTACCCCACACAGCCACACACGGGGAGAGGTGACACACACACACTCCAGTACACCTCTCTCTCATGGGCGGGTGATCGACAACCTGACTGTCCCTGCCCGGTGCTCTCCGCCCTCCATGCCTGGCTGGATCCCTGGGACGGACCTGCCTCTCCTGGTACCTGGCACCGTATCTCCTCAAGGCAACATGCTGGGGGGGGAGGGAGAGAAGGAAGGGTCACATGCCCCTCCTCCCCAGATTTCTGCCAGGGTTGACACCAGAATGTGGCCAGCAGCAGCGTTTTGGCACTGTTTGGGAGGGAAAGGATCAGGGGCGGCTCCAGGCACCAGCGCAGCAAGTGCGTGCCTGGGGCGGCAAGCCGCGGGGGGCGGCCTGCCGGTCGCTGTGAGGGTGGCAGTCAGGTGGCTTTCGGCGGCATGCCTGCGGGAGGTCCGCCGGTCCCGCGGCTTCGGCAGCAATTTGGCGGCAGGGACGCCAATGGCGCGGCACCGGCGGACCTCCCGCAGGCATGCCGCCGAATCCACGTGACCAGCGGACCGCCCGCAGGCGTGCCACCGAAAGCCACCTGCCTGCCGTGCTTGGGGCGGCAAAAAACATAGAGCCGCCCCTGGAAGGGATGGGAGCTGCTTCCAGCCACAAGGGAGGAAGGGGGAGAATGGATGACCTGGCCTGTGTCTTTGCAGAGCTCATCTCTTCTTCCCCCTCCCCCGCCCCCCCATGTGTCTGGAAGCAGCTTGTCCCTTCCTGCCCGCACAGTGTCAAAAGGCAGCTAACACTTCCAGGCTGCTGCTGGCCATTGACATAACCCAGTGTCCTCCTGTCCCCTGGCTACAGCGCGGGCAGGAAGGGGTTAAGCCCTAAGGATGCTTTGTGCAACAGGGCCCAGGGAACCTGACTGCAGGGGCTTCAGCGAACCTGGCCAGAGAGACGTGGCTCAGCAGGGGAGGGTGCCTAGGGGAGGGAGCAGCCCTGCACTCCCTGGGGGCAGGACGCAGGTTGGGGTGTGTATGTGAAGAGGGTACTAAGCCCCTGCCCCAGGGGCTGCTTTGGAGCTTGCAGGTTCTGGGCGTGAACAGGCTGGAAATCACTTACCCCCCACTACTCCAGAGCTTAGCTGAGGGGCGGAGAGGCTTCCCTGTGCCAATGCTGTGTGGGGCTTTGGCACAGGCAGGGCTTGGCTCCTCCTGGCCAGTACCCTGGGCCAGAGGGTCTTTGGCTTTCCCGGGGTGCCGGCCCAGCCAGAGTCAGTAGGGGAAGGAAGGAGCCTGCCGGCCAGGCTGTTGGTGAGATGAATATGCTCCGACCAGGCACTGGTTCTCTGCACAGTACTGTGAGCGGGATGTGCCCCACTGGGGGGAGGGAGTATGAAGGAGCAGCGGGGTTGGGAGGAATTGTGAAGGGGCAAAGCAGGGAGAGGACAGTGAGAGGGGGAGCACGTAAAGGGCTGATGGGTGGGCAGCAGAGACAACACGTAACCAGCCGCCGTCTGGTGCCTCCCCACGCTCACCAGCCACCGCAGCTCGCAGTGCACAGCCAGTGCAAGCTGGAAATGGGATGGGGCCCTGCTGGCCAAGAGCTGGCATGCAGCGGAGGCTGCGCTGACAGACCAGTGGGGGAGCGGCCGGCCCCACGCACTGCATCTTTACCCCGCCACCAGCCTTTCCCACCCATCCCTATCATCGGCCACTGGATTCTTCCACGCACTGCTGGTGGACGGGTGGCTGGCGAGCAGGATCCAGCCAGCAGCAGGACCCACCAATACTGATGGGGGGATGAGGGAAGACAGAAAATAGAGGACAATCTGCCTGTTTTTAAGAAAAAGTCGGTACACTTGCAGGAGGGCTTAAATACAGGACTGTCCCTTTATAAACATGACATCTGGTCACCCTACACTGAACAGTTACATCCCAGTGCATGTGTCACTTTTGATGTGTTTATTTGATCACAGGTGGTCGCCATTGATGTGGATATGGCCTTTTTTGAACCTAAAATGAGGGACATCCTTGAACAGAATTGCACAGAAGACGAAGACTGTAATTTTTTCGATTGCTTTTCAAAGTGTGACCTGAGAATCAGAAAATGTGGGGCAGAGAGGGCCAACAACAACCTGCAAGTGAGTAGCTATAGATTTATTATGTGTACATTTCCTTTTTAAAAAGACCAGTCAGAGGCAGCTAAAGAATAAAACATATGGCATGAACTAGAGCTGGGCGAGGTCTAGACAAGTATGTTTGATGTACATTCATCAAACCCAGTTTTCAAAAGTGGCTGCCTAAGTTACATGTATAAACCCATCTCTGTGCATGCAAGCTGGCCCTAACATTCACCGTTCCCTTTCTGCATGTGTAATGTCTACCTGCATGTAAGAAATGTGGGATTTATGGGCCCAATTCTCTACAAATCTAAGCTGTGCACAGATCTAGTAGGGAGGGGGAGGCTCCAGGGCTCCAGCTTCTTGATTCAAGGGCAGCTGGCCCTGGAGCAAGGCGTTCTGCTCTAACTTACCCTGCTGACAACGCCAGCAGAGGATCAGGGGTAGCAGAGCTCAGCTGTGCTACATTCTTCCTGCCTGCTTTTCCCTTGTTGTGCTTGGAATGCAGGAGTGGGTGAAGTAACAGGGAGAATTCTCCACTGGGAATCTCTGGCTTGTTCAGGCCACTGCTCTACATAACAGAACAAAGCAGCCTTGGAGAATCTGGGCCTTGGTCTCCACTTTAGGCAGCGTCTACTGGAAACTGGGCTGATTATGGACAGAGAAAAATTATTTATCTTAGGGTTACCATATGTGGAGTGTCCAAAAGGAGGACACTCCACGGGGCCCTGGCCCCGCCCCCAGCCCCGCCCCCGCCCCAACTCCACCCCTTCCGCAAAGTCCCCGCCCCAACTCCGCCCCCTCCCCTGCTTCCCGCGAACATTTGATTCGCGGGAAGCAGGAAGCAGGTAAGCTAGGGGGTGGGGGTGGGGGTGGGGGGGGGAGGAGGAGGCCCGGGGCCCCGGCGTCTCTAGCCTGGCTCGGCTCGGGCCCTGGGGTGCCGGCCCAGCCCCCGGCCGAGCACCCCCGGGCCAGCCCCCGGCCAGCCCCGCCAGCCAGCACCCCCGGCCCCGCCGGCCAGCACTCCCGCCGGCCCCCAGCCACCACCGCCGGCCCCCGGCCCGGCCGGCCAGCACCGCCGGCCCCCGG
>NW_020664409.1:17389444-17463711 GCF_002925995.2 Terrapene triunguis
TCGATTTCTGTAATCCTCCCCAACGAGAGGAGTAGCGCTAAATTCGACATGGCCATATCGAATTAGGCTAGGTGTGGATGGAAATCGACGCTAATAGCTCCGGGAGCTATCCCACAGTGCACCACTCTGTTGACGCTCTGGACAGCAGTCAGAGCTCGGATGCTCTGACCAGCCACACCCCCGGGAAAATTTGAATTCATTTTCATTTTCCTGTCTGGGCAGTTTGAATCTCAGTTCCTCTTTGGACATCGAGGGGAGCTCAGCAGCAGTGGCAACTATGCAGAGCTCTCCAGCAGAGATGGCCGTGCAATCCAATAGAAAGAGGGCCCCAGCATGGACGGATCGGGAAGTCTTGGATCTCATCGCAGTGTGGGGCGATGAGTCCGTGCTTTCAGAGCTGCGCTCCAAAAGAAGGAATGCTAAGATCTACGAGAAGATCTCCAAAGCCATGGCAGAGAGAGGCTACAGCCGGGATGCAACGCAGTGCCGCGTGAAAATCAAGGAGCTGAGACAAGGCTACCAGAAGACCAAAGAGGCAAACGGACGCTCCGGATCCCAGCCCCACACATCCCGTTTCTACGAGGCACTGCATTCCATCCTTGCTGCGGCCGCCACCACTACCCCACCACTGACCGTGGACTCTGAGGATGGGATATTGTCCACGGCCGGTTCCTCGGACATGTTAGCGGACGGGGAAGATGAGGAAGGAGATGAGGAGGACGAGGCAGTCGACAGCGCTTACCAAGCTGATTTCCCCGACAGCCAGGAGCTCTTCATCACCCTTACAGAGATCCCCTACCAACCCTCCCCAGCATGTAACCTGGACACAGATTCAGGCGAAGGATCAAGCGGTAAGTGCTTTAAACATATTAACCTTTATTTTTTACAAAACTTGAATATTAATACTAAGAACAATCTGTGAATCATGATTTCTTCCCCCTGGGCGCTTAAGTAATCAGTAACAACTATTTAAAAAAAAATCAAACAGTGTCCGGTTGTGCATGATTGTGCTGCCCAAGCTGCTCCACTCTTTAGTGCCTGCTACTGCAGCTATATTAGAATCCTGTCTATATGTCCGGGGATAGAGCAGTAGTCCTCCACGGACATCTCCACAAAGCTCTGCTGCAGGTAATGGGATAGCCTGTTCATCAGGTTCCTGGGGAGAGCGGCTTTACTTGGTCCTCCGAAGTAGGAGACGTTCCCGCGCCAGGAGACAAGCAGGTACTCCGGTATCATTGCCTTGCATAGCATGGCGGCATAGGGCCCCGGTCTCTGCAGGCTTTCTCGAAGCATCCGTTGGATCTCGGTGTCCGGGATCCTCATGAGAGTTATGTCGCTCATGATGACCTGCTTTGAATTAGGTAGGGGACTGTTAGTATTGGGACTGCTTGCAACAAGTTCCTTTACAGAACTGTGACCGCTGGTTTACAGCCACGCGGTGGGGGCGGGAGAGGGGCAGCATACAGGGATCTTTCCCTGGCTCATCCGCGAGGGGGTGGGACAGGGCCAGAGTTCCTGCTTGGCCGATTGCTGGCAGCACAGACTGGCAGTGCTTTCAATGTGAAAGGAGGCCAGTGGTACTCCTACAGTTTTAAGCAGCCACAAGTCTACGGCTTACCATGTTTGCCTGCTACAGAGAGTACCGTGTCCTGCCCCGCTTCCCAGATCGGCAGTGCAAAAGCCCAGGCACTGAAGGCGAGGTTCGAAAATTCGACCTTGTCCTGAGTGCGCATGTGATAGGTGTGGTTCATGGTCTTGTTCACAGAGAAAAACTATGTTCTTGATTCACAACCACATTTTTCTTTCGGAGGAATTCACTGCCTTTTCCTCATTCCCACAGCCACATCTGCAACTGTCTCCCAACCCAGCTTGGCATCACACTCCCAGAGGCTAGCGCACATTAGGCGGAGAAAGAAGAAGACGCGAGAGGACATGGTCTCAGAACTAATGGGCTGCTCCTGAGCCCAGGCAGCACAGCAGAACCAGTGGAGGGAGAATTTGTCACAAATGCACCGGACACACATGGAACGTGAGGAGAGGTGGCGGGCAGGAAGACCAGCAGGCGACTCAAACGCTGCTTGGACTTCTGAGGGAGCAAACGGACACGCTCCGGCGCCTTGTTGATGTTCTGCAGGAACGGAGGCAGGAGGACAGAGCCCCGCTGCAGTCTATCAGGAACCGCAGTCCCCCGCCACCAAGTCCCATACCCCCCCTCTCCCAAAGTCCAAAGAAGGAGGGGTGGCAGAGTCCGTGAAAACTCTCACTCCACCCCTGCAGACTGCTCAAGCACCAGAAGGCTGTCATTCCCCAAAATTTGAAAAGTCCTTTCCTGCCCGCCTCACCCAAACCCCCGTCCGACTTTCACCCCCCAGTTTCCTGTCTGGTTGTTAAGAAAAAATATGTTTCTGTTCATTACTGTTTCAGTCAGGTTCTTTTGAGGGAGAGTCTGTCTGGAGGGGGGGAAGGGGCTTGGTAATTGGACAGGACAGTGACCTTTAGCAGGGTACAGAGGCGGTGTCAGGTCCAGCATCAGGACACATACACAGTGCAGTCACTGGTTACCCTGGTCAGTCTGGGAGGTGTTTTTCATGTTCTGGGGGGGGGGTTGCTCTGTGACTTTGTGGCGGGGGAGGGCAGTTACAGATCTTATGCAGCGGTCCTTATCATGGATCACAGATCCACGCAGCAGGGGATATGTAACCCTACCCCCCCTGCCAGAAAGTCACATAGCCGACACATACACACAGTCCCCCCCAGGAGTGCTGGCAGGCTCCATTGAAATAACCAGTCCACCAGTGCGGAGCCTGTCATTCCGGGAGTTTAGAAGCATCATTTGCATCACAACCCTAAACCCGCCCCCTGCCACAGTCTGCGTCCCAGGTTTAAAATATTCCCGCGAAAACAGCAATACAGACAACGGTGTTCATTAACAAAATCTAAATGATTTTATTTTTTGGGAAGGGGAAGGGGGTGAAGGGGGTATGTAACTGGAGAGGATAGTGAAAATGAACTGGGTAAAGAAACGGGGGCAGGTTCAGCTTTTCTGTCCACAAACTGAAAAGTCACTGGTTGCCCTGCTCACTCAGGAACCTAGCTTTCAAAGCCTCCCGGATGCACAGGGCGTCCCGCTGGGATCTTCTAATGGCCCGGCTGTCTGGCTGGACGTAATCAGCAGCCAGGCTATTTGCCTCTAGCTCCCACCCCGCCATAAAGGTCTCCCCCTTGCTCTCACACAGATTGTGGAGCACACAGCAAGCTGCAATAACGATGGGGATATTGGTTTCACTGAGATCACAGCGAGTGAGTAAGCTTCTCCATCTCCCTTTGAGACGGCCAAAAGCACACTCCACCACCATTCTGCACTTGCTGAGACGGTAGTTGAACAGTTCTTTTTCTGTGTCCAGGGCGCCAGTATAGGGCTTCATGAGCCAGGGCATTAGCGGGTAGGCTGGGTCCCCGAGGATGACTGTAGGCATCTCCACATCCCCAAGAGTTATTTTGTGGTCTGGGAAGTAAATACCTTCCTGCAGCCGTCTAAACAGACCAGAGTTCCTGAACACGCGAGCGTCATGAACCTTGCCCGGCCATCCGACGTAGATGTTTGTAAACCGTCCCCGATGGTCCACCAGTGCTTGCAGCACCATTGAAAAGTAGCCCTTTCGGTTGATGTACTGGCTGGCCTGGTGGTCCGGTCCCAGGATAGGGATGTGAGTCCCATCGATAGCCCCACCGCAGTTTGGGAATCCCATCGCGGCAAAGCCATCTATGATGACCTGCGCGTTTCCCAGGGTCACTACCTTTGGGAGCAGTACCTTCACGATTGCCTTGGCTACTTGCATGACAACAACCCCCACGGTAGATTTGCCCACGCCAAAGTGGTTCGCAACTGACCGGTAGCTGTCCGGCGTTGCAAGCTTCCAGAGGGCTATGGCCACTCGCTTCTCAACTGTGAGGGCTGCTCTCATCCTGGTATTCTGGCGCTTCAGGGCAGGGGACAGCAATTCACAAAGTTCGAGGAAAGTCCCCTTCCGCATGCGAAAGTTTCGCAGCCACTGGGATTCATCCCAGACCTGAAGCACTATACGGTCCCACCAGTCCGTGCTTGTTTCCCGGGCCCAGAATCGCCGTTCCACGATATCCACATGACCCATTGCCACCGTGATGTCCTGGGCGCTGGGGCTCGTGGTTTCTGACAGCTCTGTGCTGCTCTCCGACTTCAGGCCATCACGGCGGTGTCGTAGCCTCCTCGCCTGATTACTCTTCATCTGCCTCAGGGAAAGGTGTATGATAAGCTGCGAGGTGTTGAGAACGGCCACAAGTGCAGCGATGGTCGCAGCGTGATCCATGATCGCAGTGCTGTGGCGTCCGCGCTGTCACTGACCAGAAAAGTGCGCGAACTGATTTCCCGCCGGCGCTTTCATGGAGGGAGGGAGGGCGTTAGTGACGGACGGATGACGACAAATTTTTTTTACCCAGAAGGCATTGGCGGCTCGACCCAGAATTCCGATGGGCAGCGGGGACTGCGGGAACTGTGGGATAGCTGCCCACAGTGCACCGCTTCCAATATCGACGCTCGCCCGTTAGTGTGGACTCACAAAGTCGAATTACTGTCCTTAGTGTGTCCTTAGTGTGGACACACACGTTCGACTTTGCAATATCGATTCCACATATTCGATTTAAGTAAAATCGAATTACCCTCGTAGTGTAGACATACCCTCAGTTTTGTACTGGTGCTATGCCTGTCTGCCATTGCTGGCAGATTATGGGACTGCATAAATGAGGCAGAATCCTTAAAAAACAAACATTTCACATTTTTTACTAAAATATCATCAGATGGGACTCTCTAGTTTTGAATCTGGCAGTGCTGGGTTGGGAGCATATAATAGCACTTGGGGCTTGTCTATATGAACACTTTGAGGGCTGTTTATACTGAAAAGTAAAAGAGGCACTCCTGAGAGATGTAGTTAAGCTGACCTAACCCCCGGTGTAGACAGGAAGAATTATTTTGTCAACCTAGTTACTGCCTCTCGGGGAGGTGGATTATCTACAGTGATAGGAGAACCCCTCCCATCGCTGTTATGTCTACAATGAAGCATTACAATGGTGCAGCAGCTGTGCCACTGCAGCGTGTTAAGTGTAGACATACCCTTAATGCACAGCAGGCTAATGTGGGATAGATGTACACCCCAGTATTTTTCCTCTTTGAAACTGCTTTACAAACATTAGTCTTCACAACAGCCCTGAAGCTTGCCAGCTGAACTATTTTATCCATAGGCCTTGTCTAGCTAGTAAATAGGTGTTCTTTTTAAATAGTGTTAGCTCACGTGATTTTAAACACCTCTTAGCACCTAAAAATGCGTTAGGTGGTTAGGAGAAATCTAGGATTCCTCATGACCAGCTAACATGTTCATAAGGGTGTTAAATCCTGTCTATACTAGGTGCTAAATCATGTAAGTCCTAAGTAGTGTTTCAAATTATGTTAGGTTTTACACCAGAGAGAATGAGGTTAAAGAACTTGCCCAGGGCAAGGCCAGGGAACTGAGCCAGGATTAGAACTCAAAATCCTTGGCTGGTAAAACTTTGCTTAATCCACAACTTTTTCTAAGAGATCAAACAGACATTTAAAAAAAAAATCCTCAGCTAAAGTAGGAAATGTACCAAAAAGCCCAGGCCCTGTCACAAAGCTGAGGTCACCCATGATGTCATTAGAAAATGTAATGAAACTGATTGAGGAGAAACAAAATCAAATAGGATGGAGTCTGAAATCAGTGAACTGAATCAAAGAGAGACAACTGCAAGACAAATGCATTAAAGATTGTGAGGTGGTCAGATCTTATGTAAAGGGGGCCAGACAAGTACCATAAATAGAAAGAAGGTGGAAAAAGGGACAAAGGAAAAGTCAGGGAAAAATAGATTAAAAAAAAATACAGCTCAGCTTCTGGTTGGCTCCATGTATAATGCTGCCCTCTCGCAATTGGCCAAGGTAAAGTGCCTTTCTTCTAAGAAATGGGGATGGGAGCAGAAAACTGTTAGCTCAAATGGCACAGGGCTGTGGAGCTTTTTGGACTAGGATAGAGAGCTCTGTTACCCATGCTGCATGTGTGCAGTAGAGACCTTTGCACTGATCCAACTATGGGAGCTGGATCAGGCCCCATAAGTAGCCACAGATTTGTTACACTTCCCACCAACAAAACCGCCAGTATTTCACAGCAAAAGACAATGATGGACCTAGAAAGATCAATAGCAGCTTATTGTGCATCCCCCACCCCCGCAACGCTGCAGAGAGCCTGAGCACAGACCCCATGGCAGACTGGTTTCCCCATTATCATCATTTCCTTCTCTCTTTCTGAATCCAGAAAATACAATAGAGGAGCAACAACAACAAAATCAATTTTTGACATTTTGTGGCAATATTGCACTCCACCATTTACCATTGTGGGTTCCTTCTCATAGCCTCAGGTTTGCTTTTGGTGCAGTGGAGCGAAACAAGTGTTGAAATGGTTATTTAAATCTTAAAACAAAACACAGTAACAAGATCTTGGAATAAGCCTTACTTGGTTCCCCAGGAAACTGTCTCTCCTTGATAGGGTTTAATAAATGAAATCACCTATGAACATTTTCTGACCTGCTGAGGGCTGAGCTGTAGGCCACCTTCACCTGACATGGACCTCAGTTTAACTCATCACATTCTTCCCCAGCTCATTAGGTTTTGTTTAGTCTTTTCAGGTTACAAAGAACAATCCTCATGAACAATCAATACCTCAGAAAATATTGAGTAGCAAAGCAAATGGATGATTTGCACTTGGCAGGGCTTTAAGGTTGCCTCAAACTAAAGTAGCAGGCTTTGGTAAACCTTCACTGGCAATTGGAAAGTCTAGGAGAACCTAACAGATTGTAAGAACACAATGGGCCTGATTCTCCATTGTCCTGCACTTTGTGAAGTCATTTAAATCTGTGAAAAGTGAGAAACTGTGCTTCCACTCACATGAATGGCCAGTACGGATTGCACGGTGTTTTACACTTGCTTTGCACCAGAGCAAATGACTGAAGATGCAAGACAGTGGAAAAACCAGGCCCTGTGGCTCCATAGGACAGGGCAGGGGAGGGAAATAGGCCTTCTCTTTGCTTGTACCTTGTGTAGCCACTTACAATTGTGCAAAGTGAATGTAAAATGCAGCCAAATCGAATAGGAGCATTTTATACCCACTACTCATAGGTGTAAATAGCTATGGAAGTTGAAAGACAATGAAGAATCAAGCCCAACTGGACATGTTCAGTCTTGAAGAAAGAACTCTGAAGGGGGACCTGAAAATCTTCAAATATGTTAAGTGCTGTGCCAAAGAGGATGAGGATCTATTGTTCTCCAGAGCCACTAAAGGTAGGACGAGAAGTAAACAGCTTAATCTGCAGCAAGGGAAATTTAAGATTATAGATTATGAAAAACTTTTTCACTAGAAGGACAGTTAAGTGCTGGAATAGGTTACCGTGAGAGGCTGTGGAATCCCCATCACTGGAGATTTTAAAGAACAGGTTAGACAAACATCTGTCAGGGATGGCAGCGCGGGGGCATGGACTAGATGACCTCTTGAGATCCTACAGTTATATGATTCTATATAACCGTGTACTTTTTTAAGTGTTGATGCATTATAATCTTATCCAGGCTTGGACCCCTGAAGAGTAGAGTGAGTGATCTGATCCTTTTAAACTCTGTGATTAATTTTTAAACACCAAATTGGGTATGATAAATGGTGAAGGCTGCCAGGATGATGTGCATATGATCCAATGCATTTCAAAAGTATCTGCTGCTAGTGCTTTTAAAATGCATATAATCCAAAAGTATATTATGAATACCGCTCATTTTTCCTTGCTCCTTCCTTATGAGTTAGAACTATAACCGAGTTAGAAACATAACTCCCATCTTGCTTAAGTTGGTCATGATTTCTCCACGGTTAATTCTATAGCAGGTAAGGACCAAATTTTCTCAAGTTCATTATGGGTTCTTATAGAGGTACCATATATGTACCTTGTTATTTAACTGCCACATCACAGATGATATTGCAAAATCACTAGGGATTTGATTAGCCAGTGGCTGAAAACTTGACACCTGGTTATTCATGATTTGTTCTACCAGGAGCACCTAGGAGCCCCAGTCATAGACCAGGACTCCACTGGTGCTAGGCGCTGGACAAACACTATGCAGAAAGACAGTCCCTGCCCTAAGGAATTTACCTTGTAAGCAAAACATCACTGGAACATTTCAGTTAGATTGCCTGGTGTAGTTAATTTACATGGAAAAACACAGGCTAGACCTCTCTCATTTCCCCTTAATTTATTAAACTCACTTTCCCAGACCCTACACAAACATGAATCTGCCTTATTTCTATAACCCTGTGATACATGAAGGGTGGGGGGTAAGCTCCCTTTGATGGACACCCAGCCAGCCATGGTGTCTGTTCCCTGCTTGCTTTACCTGTGGGCTTGTTAACCCTTTACAGGTAAAGCAAGCAGAGAAGAGACACCAAGAGGGATTTTACAGCTAACTGACTGGCTGGGTGGGTGTCCATCAGGGGGAGCTACTCCCCCCCACCCCCTTCATGTATCACAAACCCACATCAGCAGCATCTAAGTTACAGAAAAGAGCAAAGGTAGATTTTTTTTAAAAAATGGGGATTTCAGCTGGATGCAAATACCTGAAAAAAAATTACTTGTCTGGCCACTCCATGCACACTCTTGTCTATTTTATGCTTCTATGTTTTATATAATTTAAAAAACCAGCACTGGGTTGCTTCTCCATTTAAACACGAGAAAGTTATTCACCACTCCAAAATTGCATGTTCATGCAAGATGATTGTTTTTTTTGGTGTGTTTTTTCATTTCTAAGTGGACTTTATTTTGGGGCATTCCAGCTTGTGCTATTAAAAGATGGCATCTGATACAGAATTCTACATCCCAATTTCCTAATAGAGTCAGGTTCTTTCAAAACCTGATTTTGAAATCTCTTCACTGGCTACCAATTTTGTTAAGCTTAGAAAAAGTGGCTGTGTGTGTTAACCCTTAGAACATTGCCATTTTCCACAATAGTGACAAAATAACTGCATAAGAGGACATATACACAGTTTCCAAAGAATTAAGTCTGTCTCCCAGGTCCATAGTTATTAAAAACACTATTCTGCTCTTTTAGAATTACCCATGGACAGCTATCAATGGCTACATATACACTACATGGATCTAGGGTCTGATGAGCAGAAGGGCTGAGCACCACCCACCTTGTTGACTTCTGACAAGCTGGCCTCTATAGTCTATGTTCTACTCTAAACCCTCTTGTAGGGCCATCAACCCAGGAGAGGAGTTACAAAATAGAAATACAGATATTTCCCATTTGACCCAATATTATGTATGTGCAAATGAATGCTATGGAAGATGTGTATATAGCAGCTCTTTCCCAAGAATTAAGACTGCAACTGACTCTTCATCAAGTTCTTGTATGTTATGCTGTATATATGAGGGAAAACAGAACCACTCTCAGGAGAAAATCTCTAAAGAGCTATATAACCCTGGCCTCCATCTTCTACCTTCAACATACAAGTAATCAAAGGAAGTTAATTCCTATGATGCAAGCACAGCACACACTTACAGTAACTCCATAAAAACAGCAGGATAGCGGATATCTATAAAGCTGCAATACTTTCATTTTCCCTAGTGTGGTTAATAAACATATTTAAAATGCGATTTATAATGGCTACAAGAACATAAAATATTGAATATAAATAATGACAAATGAACAGTAATAATGAGATATACTCAGCCAAATTCAGCTCTTTCACACCTGTGAAAACCCACTTGCATCACGGTTTTCAGAGGTGTAAAATAGTAGACTTAGATCCAGCAAATGTCATTATCAAAACACTCTCAAAATATCAGATGAATTGTATTAAATTAGGCCAATGTAATATCACTGAACAGGCTTCACATAATGCAAGCAAACTGTGTATACACCCATTGCCCTTAAAACTAAAGAAATGAAGCCAAGGTTCAGATCGTATAGTGATAAGCACTATAGAAATACCTATAAAATAGAAATTGCATTAAATACCCTGGGCCATATCCTCAGGCTCACTTTATCCTATTTGTATGATCTTTCTTTTGTATAAATACATGTATTAAGTCACGTGTGACACATGGGAGAAAAGGCTTGACTTTGATCTCACTCTACACTGGTGTAACTACTCTTTGATTTACATCAGTGTGAGGGCAGTGTGACAACAGGATCAAGTTCCATATATTTAAGAGAAAAAGGTAGGAGTTATGTGGATAATCATCTAGTTTAAATTACATGGCGTGTCACAGGCCAGATCGTCCTTTCCTTTCAGCTCATAGCCTCATGCAAGAGGCAGCACATAGCTACGCTACTGCAAAAGGAGTCCAAGTAAGGCAGTATGCCACAATTAGCATGTTGCTACTATCAGGAATCAGCACCTGCAGCATAGCCAGTCTGGAAGCCGAGCCAGTCTCCAGGCTACCTAATGAGCCCAGCTGGCCTGTAGTAGGCTACCCGATTGGCTACATTGCCTGATTGATTGGAAGAGTCAGCAGTCTGGTGCTTAAGTCCAGTGGCTGCTCAAAGCATTTGCTCATGGCTCGTCTGCTTGTTTCTAGTCCTGTCCCTGCCTCATTCTAGGTAACCTGGTCCTGACCTTTGGTGCTGATTGCTGCTCCAACCATTGAGTGTGACTACCCATGACCTGGTTGCTTGAGAGCTACCCCTCATTCCCCTTCCCCTCTTCCTCCCTTGTCCTTTAGTTGGATGAAGTACTGGGTGTGCAGCTACTTTTCTTTCCCTGCACCTGAAGCAGAGATGTGGTAAGATCATCCTGGGATAGGTGGGTGTGAATAGCTTTCTCCTCTTTATGCCCCTGTGCAGGCATGTAGAGGCAGCTCAAGACCAAGACCTGACCATAGATGCTGGTCAAGACTTGTTGGTCTAAAGTTTTAAAAGTGACTAATCATTTGGGTGTCCAACCCAAAGCACCTTAAAAAGGCCTGGTTTCCAGAGGGCAGGTGCTCAGCAATTTCAGCCTCTTTAATGTATCTTAGGTCGGGCACCCAAGAGCATTAATCAGTCTTGAAACTTTAGGCCATTGCGTATAAGGGAAATGTAATTGAAAGCATGAAATAAAAAGGTTTTATTTAAAAAAAATCTTCTGAACTAAGAAGAAATTGCAGTAGCAGGACTAGGTGGCTCAGGAGATTGGCAGTGAGCTGTGTAGTTTTATACTGCTCTAAGAAAGGTTCAAAATCAGTAGTGGTTCATTGATTCAAATTCAGTAGTGACCAAAAGCTATCTAAGAATTTCTCTGTAGACTCTATGGCAGGGGTTCTCAACATTTTTCTTTCTGAGCCCCCTCCCCATATGCTATAAAAACTCCACGGCCCACCTGTGCCACAACTGTTTTTCTGCATATCCAGTAGATTAAAAGTTGTATTAAATTGCTAGTTATATAGTTAAACACACACACACATATAATATAAAAATAAAAGGATAATATAGGTACAAAATTAAAAAACTGAATATTATATTTTTTTTCCTTACTCAACATGAAACTTATTGCTGGTGCTGACACAGGCTGGGTGGCCCGCTGAGGTGAGTCAGGGAGTGGAGGTGGTACCATTGCCCAGGACTGAAGCCTGGTTTATTTTGGCAGACCCCTGAAACCTGCTTTCAGCCCCACAGGGGACTGCAGACCCCTGGTGGAGAACTGCTGCTTTATGGGGTATGGTGATTTTAGCCCAGTTCCTGTGGGAAAGATAGAATTAGCTTTTCATCACTAAAGATGGTCCTTCCAAGGTGTGTGTGTGTGTGTGTGTGTGTGTGTGTGTGTGCGCGCGTGTGTGTGTGTGCGCGTGTGTGTGTGTGCGCGTGTGTGTGTGTGTAAGCTCGTGCTGTCACTCTTCATTCTGTTACTTGTATGAGAATAAAAGATCACTTCATTTTGTAGGTATGGCATCTTTGAGAGGCACTACATTGCTATCAGGAAGGATAATAAAAGAAACAAATGCAGTAAAGTCAACGTTCCTGCTGCCTTAATTTCTCCATGTTCCTGTAGCCCGGGGGTTGTTGACAGCCTTTGATGAGGAGAAACTATTCTCATAATATTGTCTGTTCAAAACAAGATCATATAGGTGAATTGAATACTATTTGCTTTTTAATGGGGAGACAAATAGAATTTGCACTGAGTAATAGCTACATAATCCTGGAGTTTCTCTGAAAAGGATAAAGGAAGAGTTGTTTGTGTTCAGTTTTATCAAATTTTAAATTAAGTTACCGAGGAAAGGTTAGGGTAAAGCATCATTTGACATTAAAGAGGAAGAATAATGCCAAATTCATAGGTACTGGCTTTTTCAGGGCTTTTGTACACATGAGAATAAGATCTGTAAATTATAAAATGATACTGAGATCCCTTCTAAGAGACCTTCACCCTACCATTTCTCTGTCCATCCGTTGTACAACAGATGGTATTGTTCTACATAGTTTATCACCATTGTTAGAGGCTTGAAAACACTTGCTTTTCCCCAAAAGAAGAACTAAATATAGCTGATACAGAAATTCTTTTACAGCAGCTATGCCAAGTTGTTGTTTTAAAACACGTCTGTGCTGAGAAGAAATGGGCACGTATCCATCTTGCCTTCCGGCCAAGCCATTTAACCAGAACTGGGAATACTGACAAAGTTTCTCAGTCTCTCTCTCTCTCTCTCTCTCTCTCTCTCTAACATAATTGTATAAAATAAAGCAACCCTTTCCAGCAATCAGTAGGGAAACAGAAAGCCACAAAATGGTCATTAAAATATTACGCTGCACAGTTTTTTTCATCATATTCATAGTCATTTTAATGTACTACTGAAAGAAGCCAACAGTTGTGCAGCAAACATGCTTTCACAGTTATAAAATGGGGTAAATGTCAATATGTAAATCAATAACTGGCTGGATGCCATTGGCTTCTGGATGGTTAGCTGAAGACTGGAATCTTGCTTCTTTTATTGTGTCCTGCTCACAATGGTACAGAGCCAGTGCTAAATAACCAGTGTTGTTACTAGAAGGAACCAAGCACGACAATGTATTTTCCACTGCATGCATCTGATGAAGTGGGTTTTAGCCCACGAAAGCTTATGCCCAAATAAATTTGTTAGTCTCTAAGGTGCCACAAGTACTCCTCATTCTTAATGCAAATCATGAAGCCCTTAATGAACATTTCTGCGCATGGCTGCTTCTTGTAATCAGCTATGGAATTTAATGAGGCATCTGCAGTTTATAGAGAGCCTAGTTCCAACATAAAGTGCACTGAGAATGCTTCTTAAAATTCGTCAGTAAACCATAAACTAGAAAAAGCTCACTACAGCACACAATGCATCCTATCAGTTTATAATTCCAAGTAACCATATTCCCCAGCTAGATCTGCAATGAAATTGAAGGTTAATTCAGAGGTCAGCAAAGTCTCCTAAGTAGCAGAATAGTAAAAGGAAGGAGGGTAGTTATTTTGAGTTAATATGCTTTATTCAGATTTGATTTTACTTTTTATAAGTGAAGTAGCCACTGGAGTCAGTAGATACTTCTGACATGTGACAAGAGCAGTTAACTCTTTGTACACCTGACCCACATCATATGAGTTGGGTCAAGAAATAAAGCTCAGCCTCGTACCAGTGCTTCTAGGTATTACGCCATTTCTATAGTCCTGAATTCAGTCGGCTGGTTACCCCTTCTCCATGCCCGATATGTTCCTTGCAGCCTCATTAAGCTCACAGACTTGCTTATAGTCAGCATCAATTCCCAAATGTCAGTCCAGAAAAAATGTCTGTCTTACTTTTCCACAGCAGAAACACAGTCTGAGGGAACGAGTGGCTCCCCCCTGTGTCCTGGGTGAATGGTCTCCTCTTTCCTTTGCTTCTACGTTTACTTTTCTCCAGTGCCTTTGGTTGTTTCCCACCTGCTGCTGCTACTACAGTTGTAGTGGTTACTATAGTGGCTTTGCATCTAGTTCTTCTTCCATCTGCTTCTCCTCCAGCAACTCTGCTTCTAAGTACATCTCAGCCAGTGCAGACAGTTGGTGTCAGCTCATCCATCCCTGAACCCCTCATGTAGCTGACCTAAATGCATCTTTAAAAACAGCAGCTCTATTAACTCTAAGGCCTGATCTACAACTAAAAATTAGATTTGACCTAGCTACATAGCTCAGGGCTGTGAAAAATGTTGCACTCTGTGAGACATAGGTCGACCTAACCCCCAATGTAGACACAGCTAAGTCTGTGGAAGAGTTCTACCACCTCTCGGAGAGCTGGATTAACAATATCAATGGAAAAACCCCTTCTGTCAATGTAGGAAGTGTCTACACTATGGCACGACATTGCTGAGTTAGATGCAGGACTCACTGAATTAAATCTATAGCCAGTGTTATGTAGGAGGTCAGTTTATGTGATCATAATGGTTTCTTCTGGCCTTATGGTCTATGAATCTATTCCCAGCTTATCAAGAATGGCCAGGCTCATGGTCTGTGGTATTGTCCTCTCCCAGGGCTCTATATGTTGCTTGTGACTCTCCTGTTAGGAGTGGAGTTGGACAGTCCAGGGCTACTCTCACTGAGCTGCAGTGGCCATCTAGCTGAATGTAATCAGACATGCTTCTGGATTACCATCTAGTTCCATTTTACCTGGGTGTACTCTTAGGCTTGCAGGAAACTTAGGTTGTAGTTTATTACAAGTAATCGATAAGGATAACCAATATCCCTCCCTATAGCTGCCCTTCTGCATTTGTGGAATGCAGATTTTATTGATTAGAAGATGGGATGGGATGTTCTTTGCAGCACTTTGAAATAATTCAACAACAACATCTGCTAAAGAGGAGTCCCTCTGAAACAGTGAATTCACAGAAAAAAACAAGGCTTGTTGCTAAGAATTACAGATATTGTCAGCTACTGAGTAAGCAGCTAGAAATCACTGGCATTATTCCCTGAATCTATAATACATTCCAGGGTTTATTATCTTGGACTAGCATATGTTATTGCCACAGCAAAGAATTCTGTCAAACTTCTTCATGTGATCCATTCACTAAGTGCGTCTCAAGCTTCATAGGAAATTGGCTATGAATTATTTTGTAACCATTGACTACGGCATGTTGACTTTAAACATCTGGGATTAATATTTGAAGTCTTGGTCTAATTTTGTCATAACCTGTAAATATCTGACACTCTCCTTAAAAATTTTCCTGGAATGGTATCCCTTGAAGATTTTTAACACATGTTATAAAGTGTAATCTGTGTTAAGATTGAGCAGTACTTCTACAGGATAGAAAGAGATAGTGTTGTTAGCTATTAGAAATACATTTAACAGCAGCAGGAAAAAAGTAAGCTTCATTCTGCTCCCCTTTGGTGTTGAATATAGTTTACTTGTCAGTTTTATGTCATGTAAACATCTCATTCTCTCCCCCCCACAAATGTACAGTAGTCACGTCTCACTTGCCAGGACCTCAGCTGATGTAAATGGACACAGCTCCACTGAAGTTAATGGCATTGCAGCTATTTACACCATCTGAGGATTTGCCTAAAGTGTTTAAAGCTGGAAAAGTGGCATATTGCCTCATCCTGGCACAGGGACTTCATGCTTAGTCAAAGCAGATGCACAAACTGGTCACCCTTATGCGGTACATATTGGGTGGCTGACAATCACTGTTTAAAGACAGCGTTCCTATAGCAGCCTCTTGCAAAAGGGTTTAGGTAGAGCTGGTCAGGGCCGGCTCTGGCTTTTTTGCCGCCCCAGGCAAAAAAGCCTTCGGCCGGAGCCGGGGGGGGGGGGGGGGCGCCGCGCTCCCCCCCCCGGCCGGCGGGGGGCGCCGGAGGGGGGGGCGGCTGGAGCCCGGGGAGGAGGGCGGTGAGCCCCGGCGGGGTCTCGGCTCTCCCCCCGGCGGCCAGAGCGCCGGGGGCAGGGCGGCGAGCCCCGGCGGGGGCTCGGCTCTCCCCCCCCCCCCGCGGCCAGAGCGCCGGGGGCAGGGCGGCGAGCCCGGCTGTGGCCCCGCTCTCCCCGGCGGCCGGAGCGCCGCGCCGCCCCCCTCCAGGTGCCGCCCCAAGCACCAGCTTGGGTGCCTGGTGCCTGGAGCTGGCCCTGGAGCTGGTACATTTTCGGCAACAAACTTTGAAAAAAGTTAAGAGTCTTCATTACTTTCCACCTTTTTTTTGCAGAAATTTTCAAAACAGAAAATTTCAAGCTAACTGAAAATAGAAAAAAGCTGACAGAAAATGTTCACCTAGCTCTAATTTCAGGGAATAATTTTAGTAGAGGCTTCAGACGAGGAAGTCTTTTTAAACAACTCTGTTCCACTGCACATATTGACTCTCAGATGGATACCTAGAGAGGAATTGTGGGGCAGATTGTCACCTGATGTAATTTGGCATAATTCCAGTGAGTTCAATGGAGTTACACTGATTTACACGAACTCAGGTTCTGGCCCTGTATACACATTTTTGATCTGGCACAACATGTACTACTGCTCAAGGCAGTTAGAAATGGAAAGAATATGTGATCACTGATCTGTGTTAATTCTTTTGTGGATGTCTTGTAAAGAGGCAAGTTGGTTTTGAATAACAGGATGTGAGCAAATGGCATTTCTACCTTTCTCCAGACAGAATATAGAATCCATCTAATATCTTACTTCCTAGGGTTTGGCCTTCCTTAAATAATAACAAAAGAATACAAACCTCAGCCCTTTCTCCCCAAACCTTGCCATTCTTAGCCTTTCCTGGTGAATCTCTGTATTTCCACCCCCTCATAACTTCTGACCAGAGGCTTACACCACCTCTTTTATATCCTGGTGAGCCAAGAAGTCACATTTGTTACAATGAGTCAGTAAAATTTACTCAGCTTTACAAGAGAGCCCTGTGAGGTTACTGATTGTGCCATCTGTTAAACGGGGCCATAAGGAATCCAGGGTTAGTGGTTGATTTCTAAAGACTGAAACAAACAAACATTTTATAAAATACATGTTGGTTGGCTATTTATTTTTTAGGAGATTTAAATGTGGGTTTTTTTCATATTTCATGCAGCCAAGTGCTTGCCTTGTTATCTGCCTGGGAACTAACAGGACCCCATTTCCACAGTATCTGAGTATGTCACAAACATTAATGGATTTACTCTAACAGCACTCCTGTGAGGAAGGGGAGTCTATCATCCCACTCCCTTTTTTTTTTTACACTCAGATGGGGAACTGAGGCCCAGAGAGATTCTGGGTCACTAAATGCCTATCTGCACCTTGAGGTGTCTAAATATCTTTGATATCTGACCTTAAGTGACTTGCTCAAGGTCACAGGAACAGGGGCTTGAACTCAGAGCTCCCCCTGGTGGGTGCTTTGACCACCAAGCAATAAGCTACTCTGAGGTGGGTTACTTTCAATCTCTCCTGGTGAAGCTGTACCACTTTGCAGAAATACTTAACAATTCATTGTGCCAAAGGGCAAGATAATGACTTTATAGCCTAGAGATTAAGGTATCCCTCAGGGGGTGAGGTAGGAAAGTTGAATTAAAATCTCTTTGCCTGATTCAGAGGCAGGAGATGTGGATTCAAGTCTCATCTCCCTCCCCCATGTGAGTACTTTAATCACCAAGCTATAGCAGTGGTTCTCAAACTTTCACACAGCAAGACTCTGAGTGAGACCCCCCCCTTATAAATTAAAAAACACTTTTTAAAATATATTTAACACTATTATAAATGATGGAGGAGAAACATGGTTTGAGGGTGGAGGCTGACAGCTCGCAACCCTCCCCCCCAAGTAATAACCTCATGACCCCCAGTTTGAGAACCCCTAAGTTATAGAGATGTTCTCACTCTCTTTAACTTTGGCCCAATGAATATTTAACATAGTGTATTGATAAATAAAATAACATAAGTATTTATACAAAGGTAGAACCTGAATGGCCTAAGCATGAATGCCCTCATAGTTAGGGCATTCATGTAGGAGGGGGGAGAGGGAAGTTCAAGTCCTTGCTGTAGTGTGAAGAGTCAAACCTGGGTCTCCCAGGCAAGTGCCCTAATCATGGTAACAAAGGGACACAGTTGTTTGGCCTGAAATGAACTTTTCCAATTTGCTGACAAATTCTGAATATTTCTGAACTGAATTGACTATTTCTACTGATTTTTCCATTTGCTGACCGACCCGAAAGAATCAAACATCTGCCCAGCTCTCCTCCTGAGTTCCCAGCCCTAACCACCAAACCATCCTTCCTCTGTGCCTGGTTTGCATTACTTTGTTGTTGTGACAACATATACCCTGCACAGCACATTAGCACAGAAGCTATTGCTCAACACAGTGGTTCTAAAACTATGGTCTGTTGCTCTCCTGTGGTCTGCAGAATGGAACATTTTGAAAATCACGCAGTGGTGACTTGTTTGGCCAGGATCCCTCTACTACACAGTACTCTAAGAATGGAAAAATTACAGTGGAGAACAACTGGCCATCTTACTTTCAAGAGGAAGCAAATACAGCATTGCGATCTGAATTTATAAATTGGAGACAGCATTGCAAAAGGAAGGTGGTGGTGAACTCTGTTGGATTGTGCTTGGACCAATCCATTCACCTCAATGTTTCTCATAGACACCGTGATCTTGGATGTGATCAAAGAGAATAAATGGTGAAAAAGAGCCAGCTTTGGATGAAAGAGATGGAAATACACTCTCCCATCTGTGGAGTCACAGTAAGGAGTCTCACACTGATACCATTAGAGAATACCTGGAACACTGCATGAAGAATTGGAAACTTAACACAGGAAGTTTGCTTAATATGAAGGCATTGACTAAACTGTTAGGATGAATTATTCACAGGCATGGAACAGAGCCAGTGAAAACAGACAGTAATCTACCAGAAATTGTAGAACGATTCTGAGGATTAATTGCTTCAAAAAATTCAGTGCTCCTTTAATATTAGATTTAAGATTATCTTGAGTTTTGTGCTTGTTTACAACTCCACACATTCCAATGCGAGTATCTGGACACAGAATTCCACAGGTAACGGTTGAGGGTGCTATATTGCTGGGAAGTACATTTGTAACAATGTAACAAACTAACACTATATTTTAATACCACTCTTATGGTACAATAATTATGACTCATGTTAGTAGGGATAATATTTATATAATCATTTTAAATAAAATATTGTAGTAATAAACAAAAGATCATCTTACCAATAATAAAGATCAAAGTAATAAAAGAGATTCTTTAAAAACACTATGGGAAACAGCTTTGTCAAAATCAGTTCAAGGTTTCTTGTTCTACCATTCAGTCCATTACATAAATAAAAGTGTTTTTTTTTTACTCTGTTCTTTATATAATATTTTTCAAAAATGTGCAGGAAATTACAGTAATTTTGTTTACAAATCAAAACACATTAAAATCAACTGGCTTTGGATAAGTGATTCTGAATCATTCATAATTCATTATTGTTCATTCTGGATAATTCATACATTAGTGCACACATGGTTTGGAATATACAGAGAAAGTACAAACTACAGCAATCTGGTCTGTAAGCAATTTCCTGGCACTCCATCACCAATAAAGGGATTGACTAATTAGTATGGTGTAACATTAATTCTATACCCCACTGGTAAACAATCACAATTACCCAGAATCCAGTAAAACAAATTTAAGAGCTTAGGTCATGATCTTACAATGGACTCTGCATGGACCTCCCCCTGCATCCTCCCGGATGTATGCGGGGGTCTGGGCAGTCTCAAGGCCCTCACCAACTTGCTACCCAAATGGGGCGCATGGCAAACACATCAATCATCTTCTGCCTCCCATGAAGGCATGAGATTTTCCAAAATCCCAGCAATAAGGAAGATTTCCCCTCTACATCCTTTTTTGTTGCTCTTTTCTTGATGACTTTTTTGCTTCCTCTTCTCTCTCTCTAGGGACTTGTATGACCCTTGTCCCCGTAGTATCTGAGTGCTTCACAATTATTCATGGATTTTAACTTTGCAACATGCTGTAAGGAAGGGAAGTGTTATCTCCATGTTACAGATAGGGTACTAAGGCACAGGGTTGATTAAATGTCTTCCCCAAGATCACACAGGAAGTCTGTGGCTGAGCCAAAAATTGAACGTAGGTGAAGTCTAGTGCCCCTGTTCTCTGACCATCCTACCCACCTATTAACTGCCCTTTTTAGGTACTGTTCCTCCCTCCCTTTAGTTCTTTTTGTTATCTTCTGCCACTGTGTGCCTGTTTTAGTTTTGCTTTATGCTACCTGTTGTGCCTTGTGATGGGATGTACAAACCCTGAAGACGTTAAAGGACAATACTGACCCCAGGTTGCCCCACCCCTCCAGACCTGCAAAGCATGCTCCATCTGGAGAGGAAGCTCAGAAGGGGGAGGCTGGGGAGGAAGACAGACCCATACTGAGGGCTCCTTAACAAGGGGGCTGAAGATGCCTGCTGAGCCCTGCGGGAGCTGAAGGTTTAGCTGTCTTTTCTTTTCTTTTGCTATCTTCGGACTTGGAGACATGGTGGGAGACGGGTGGTAGGAAGTGACCCAGGGAGGCAACTAGCAGGGCATTCCAGGTGTTAGCTCTCAGAGGGCTTTGGTTTGCAGCCCAGTACAGGGGGAGGGCCTGGGCTCTCCTACCAACTGCCCTTATTGACAGAGGGCATAAGTCTCACCCCACACCGCCTCCAGTAATGGGATGGAAAGGACTTTGAAAACCCTGAGATGAAGCTAAGCCACATACAAGGGTTAGAAACTGGACTGGAAGCCCTTCCCACTGGGAGGCAGGGCTGGAAACTGGGTGCCCTGGCCACCTGAGGACTCTGTTATATGCCTGTTTTTCTTTTGCATCTCTTTGCTCTTATTTCTTCTTTTTAAGATCTCTGCAAGGGAAGCAGAACAGTAACAATTTACACAGAGAGGGAAACTAGCACTACACAGTTGGGACAATCTGGCCTTAACCTGGTGTATATGGAACCAGGAGGAACACCCCAGTGCAGAAGGGATCCTCCAATGGTGCAGAGTCAGCACCGATGCTCCTGCCCTACAATCCCTCCCTGGGGCTGACCTGGGTGGGAAAATGGGGCATGGTCAGAGGACAGGGGCATGGCCAGGATAACCCTGGCTGCAGCTTTAGCTATTTAGGCAAGTTAGCAGCTGGCATAAGTTACAGCAGCCATTAGGCTTTCATTAGGTGAGCTGTCTGGACAAGGTTTTTTGAGGTAGTAAAATAAGACTTTCTCAGGTACATTAATAATATACAGCAAGGTCTAGTTTACTTTGTTTTTATTATTTGTAAAAAAAAAAAAAAAAGTAAAAGTGCCAAATTCAACTCTTCTCCCTTCCAAAGTGATGGTGGCGTAGTTTGCAAGCCCTGTACAATAAGTGACACTTCTTTTCTAATTGCAGTCAATTGAAATCTGTCCAACAGTAGAAGACCCACCTATAAGCACTACTTTCCTTTTCAAACTAGATATTCCTTGTTTCACAGTTTAGGGCAACTACACTTGTATACACTCATAGTCTAGCAAGGACACCCACTTTTAGGCTCTTGGCTCCTCAGCCGTCACCTCTCTTGGGCAGAGACCTGCATCTCGTCTTCTTGACCAGAGGTTTTTCCAGGCAGCATAGTTCTCTGCCTGAAAGTGGCTGTTGTGCAAACCACTCATGCATGTGCTTAAGTCCTTCTGAAGTCGAAGTTCAGCACACATATAAGTGCTTTGCCTAAATGGATGCGATCACTCATGTGCTTAAAGTTAAGTCTAAGTGTTTTGTGCCTAAGTGTTTTGCTTACCTGGAGCCTTTCTCCTTCAACCAGGGCCTGCTCCAAAGCTAATTAAAATCAATGGTAGTGTTTCCAATGACATTACTAGGCTTTGGCCAGGCCCTTAGTTATATCAGTTGCAGTGGAGCTACATATGAGACTAAACATACTTGGAAGAGTTTTGGCTAGGCTTTGAAAGGGCCCATAGTCCCACTGAAGTTGATTGACACAGCTATGTAGAAGACTAAACATACATGAAGGAGATTTTTCTGGATCAGGCCCTTAATCTTTATTTGGTGCTTTACACTTCAGATATGCACAGTGGGGATTGAGATTTTGATGGCTTTAAAATTAGGGGTGAAAAGAGAAAATACACTTTGTTCTGAGTTAGCAAAAAAAAAAAAAAAAAAAAAAGGGTGAATCTATTCTGTATTCTTTTAACTTGAAAGCTCCAAAAAGGCTTAGAGAAAAAGCCTTGAAGATTTTATCCTTTCATAAAAGTAAAATAATTAAAGATTTTCACAAACTCATTTATTTTCACATAAAATATTCTATTCCAGGCATGCCAGAAAAGCTGTTTCAGAAGTTAGTCATGTAAGGCAAGCAGCTGTGTACTGATAACAAGGCACAAACCGGCATCTCATTCTAAATTCAGTGCATAGCAATTCACTAAGCCAACAAACTGAATTTGTAATAAAATAAATAATAATAATAATAATAATATAATATAATTAATATTGTTAGAGTACAATTCTTAAATTGCAATATGTACCTATTTTGCAAGAGAAACATTATAAAAGTGCCTTGCAATGCCTGCAGACTGCTTGCAATATTTTAAAGATAATGTTCTTGTGAGTGAAAAACTACAAAAACCTTTGTTTTAATTATTATTAATTTAATAATTGAAGGCTGAAGAAGAGACACCATTCATAGATGCATTTTAAATCTAGAATATTTATGGGATTTGTGCTTGCTATCAAAACTACCATCACAGAATCATGATTAATGTGTATTTTTTTTCTGTGCTCATACTGTTTGCTGCAGTGTCTCTCAGAACAATCCATAATATAGCTTGCTTTCAGAATGTAGTACTGAATGAATACTAATATCAGAAATATCTGGAGCAAGACATAATTTTCATGATTTTTTTGCTCTAATAACACTCATAATTTAATTTTGTATTTACAATTCAGTTTTATCAAAAAATTAAAATGCAACCTTTGGGAGCAAATATGTAGAGGGGGAATACATTTTGGAAGAACTAGTTGATTAAAGGGCAATTTGCTAAGTGCTTTCTCCACTCGATAGGCGGGTCCAGGGTTGGAAAGAAAACAGATAGACAAATCCTGCTCTCATTAACACTGGTGTAGATCTGGAGTAACTCTATTCACTTCAAAAATGGCTCCTTTGACTTCTCATCAGAATGACCAGAGCTTCTATTAAACCTAATGGTGGAGTCTCATAAGTTTTTGCCATGAGAGGTTTTGATACCTATGTGGATGATACCCGTGATACATGTGACCTCATGATTATCACGACAGACAACTCTGGGGAGAACTGAGGCTTCAATCTGATCAACTAGCACACGATAAAGTACAACTTGCTTTGTCTATACTAGTTTCAGAAACTAGTATAGAACATTCTAAAACACCCCAAACACCCTTTATTCTAGGAAAGATATACCCTGAATTATTGTGTGTTGAGAAATTTCTGGTCCCAGAGAATTTCCAGAAAGTCTCAAACAAACCTATTTAAATGTATTTTAAATGGGATTAAATTAAAGTATATTATAGATTGAAGTAAAGCAGTATGCACTACACAACGTACAATGTGTACATTTTCCAGGGGCAAAGTAGTCTATCAGACAAAGGTTTTGATTGGGATCCAGGCACTCTGAATTCTGACCTTATCTCTCATTGACTTGATCTGTGGCCATGGCCAACTCATTTAACTTCCCTGTGCCTTCTTGCATGTAAAACAGAGACAATAATATTTTCCCACTTCACAGGGATATTTATGAGGATTAATTTATTATTATTTGCAAAAAATGTTAAAGCAAAAAACACTCTGTGATAGGTTCCAGTACACATAAATATTTGAAAGTTCCTCTAGTTTATGAGGCATTAACAAGAATTGGCAACATTAAAAACCAATTTATTTATTTTATTTTGCTTTGGCTAATGAAATAATAATAAAATAATAATAACAATGCTGGTATTTCAAGCTGCTGTATATGAACTATGAGCTACCGCTTCCCCCCTATCCACAAGGCTTGTTACCCCAAGGAATGCTTTGGGTTCTTGACAGATCCATGCTGACTGTTACTTATCACCTTATTATCTTCTAGGCATCTGCAAATAGATTGCTTAATTATTTGATGCATTATCTTTCCGCGTAATGAAGTTAAGCTTGACTGATCTGTAATTTCCCAGGTTGTCCTTATTTCCTTTTTCATAGATGGGCACTATATTTGCCCTTTTCCAGTCCTCTGGAAGCTCTCCCATCTTCCATGACTTTTCGAAGATAATCAGTAATGGCTCAGATACCTCCTCAGTCAGCTCCTTAAGTATTCTAAGATGTATTTCATCAGGCACTTGACTTGAAGACATCTAACTTATCTAAGTAATTTTTAACTTGTTCTTTCCCTATTTTAGCCTCTGATCCTACCTCATCTTCACTGGCATTCAGTATGTTACACATTCAATCGCTACTAACCCTTATGGTGAAAATTGAAACAAAAACGTTATTTAACACTTCTGCCATTTCCACATTTTCTGTTATTGTTTTCCCCCCTCATTGAGTAATGGGCCTATCCTGTAGTGTCCTTGGTCTTCCTCTTGCTTCTAATGTATGTATAGAATGTTTTCTTGTTACCCTTTATATCTCTAGCTAGTTTAATCTTGTTTTATTCCTTGGCCTTTATAATTTTGTCCCTACATGCTTGTGTTATTTGTTTATATTCATCCTTTGTAATTTGACCCAGTTTCCACTTTTTGTAAGACTCTTTTTTGAATTTCAGATCTGAATGAGAATGAGAAAGTCCCACTTCAGTTTATCCCATAGCTCAGTGCTTTGAGCTCTTTTGTGGGAGAAGCCTGTTCAAATTCTTTCTCCCCCTCTGGCAAAGGAAGGAATTGAACCTGAGTGTCCAAAGTGAGTACTCTAACCACTGGCCTAAAAGTTATAAACTGACACTTCTTCCTCCTCCTCCTCAGGCCACTTTGTGAGTGAAGCAGACACCTAACTTATTTCCACAAGAAATTACTTGGATGCCTAATTCATCTGACTTAAGGGGAAGGGTTCCTGTTCATTGATCACTAAGCATATATGGGCGCCTCCTTGCAGCCTGGATTTAGAAGCCTATCTCCGTGAGAGGGATCCCCTTGTAAGTCAATGGAAGTTTTGATATTGGCTTTACTGGAAGTGTACTGGGATCACAGAAATAATTCTGTAGTATAACCCATTCTGCCGTTTTTAAGATTAGTCACCCATTAGGGTTACCAAAATGGAGGTAGTTCCATCCATGGAGTGTTTGCAGAATTGGACCCTGAAAATGCCACCTTAAATATATACTGACACAAAACAGTGTAAAGGAACACTTTATAGCTGCACTGAACTTTGAGATTAATTAAACAGGAAGAAATGTAAAGACAGATTGAAAGCCACAGGGCATGCAGGAGCAACAAACCCCCAAAATAATTAAACACAGCAAAATCACCTTTGCAGCTGGGTTTCTTTACTAAACTAGAAATTGGTATTTTTTTATGTGACATGAATTCCAAAACCGAACTTTTTAAAAATGAATGACAAAAATCTAGACATTGGGATTTCTTCTAATAGTTAAAAGCAGTTATCTAACTGTTATTCTTTTAGAATACTATGCAAAGCTATAGCACTATGTATGTAACTGAATTATTGAAAATGACTCAATTAAGATAATTAAAGACTTTGTGCAATTATACAGTTATGCCCTTTTCACATAACAAAAAGGTTACAAAAAGAGTAATGTGCTACACCTTTTCTGCAGCATATACTGGTAGCAAATCAAATGTTTCTTAGACTGCCTGCAGCAGATATCAATTCAATCTTGGCATACTACAGTAAAGAATGTTACATCATCCTTTTCAAGTCATTTGGGTTTTGTTTTGATTGTATGTTAGGAATATTCACATGCCTTTCAAACAAGCTGTGGGAGTATTTTTGTAACATCAAATTCTACTTTCTAGGGACATTTATTTTAGGTTAATGTAGCCATTTTGATAAGTGGGGAATTAAGGGGCATGAGAATTTAGCTCTGTGTGAAATCACAAACTCGAAGCACAATGAAAGAGCCCATTACAATAAGGAACTCATCTTGCAGTCCTTAAACAAGCAAAACTCCCATTGATTCTAATTACCTGAACAAAGAAATATAGTATGGGACCATAAGTGCCTCTGCCCTGACTAGTTTACAGTTTAATTTTAATAAGATAACACATTACAAGTGGGTATAACAAAGAAAAGGAGGTGATGGGAATGGAGCATTAGGGTAAAAGTGACAGGAACATGTATTCACACAGATTAGTTACGTGCACAGCTTGATTGTTCTGCGTCAAAAAGATTTATTTTTTTCAAAATAAAGGGTATAAATAAAGGTGATATAATCAGTCCTGCTAGTACGGCTATAAATTAAGACATTAATCTGAAAAGGCCATGATCTTGCTGGGAAAAAAATAGTAATTTAATTTACATGCTCAATAAATCTTATTACCTCTTTTTAGGAGCAGGGCCGGCTCTGGCTTTTTGGCCGCCCCAAGCAAAAAAAAAAAAAAACAAACGGGGCGGCCAGAACGGCAAAGCAAAAAAAAAAAAAATTAAGCCTTATTGAGCCTTCTAGCTGATGTGGCCATTTATAATTAACATAATGAATATTAATAATGCATGAAATAGAATAGTGAATTGTTACATAAATATTTATTCAATTTTTATGCAAAGGGAAACAATAACATGCACTTTTTTGCAGTGAACTATTTTTTTAATACTACACACATTAAAAAGGAGGCTGTGTTATTTTTCTAAGAATTCTGCTCCATTATGCAGCATTAAGCATTTACAGCTGATTTGAACAAGTTAGGCTTTGCCTCAGATTTCCCTGAGGTACTGTGTGAAACTGCATTATAAAGTGAGGATTGTTGAGACCTGAACAGAAACTGACTCTTCAGACACTTGAAAATAAAAATGATATGTTGCTAAAAAGCAGCCAACAAGTCTATTACACTGTGAATGTCTGATAGTTTTCTTTAACATTGCCTGTCTTAAAAATTAATGATGCATATTTTTATTGTCACCTCATTATTGGTATGGTAATAAACATGGCGGATAGGAGTCTAGCTAAGAAGGCATGGATAAATATGTTCTTTATATATAAAGGAATCACCAGGTTCACCAGAAGAGCATCACCCACCCCACTCCCCACTGAATTTATACTGCTCTAGTTATTTACCTGACAGTATTACCATCCTATATTCTTCTTTTTAACAGTTTATAAGGCTGTTATAAAAAATCATCTGAAGTTGAAACATTGTGCATAAGATCTCATCACAGAAGCAGATTTTTTTGGGGTGGACAAATTTTGAAAAAGAAAATGAGTTTAGATGTGTTTAAGTTACAAAGCAGAAAAAAAGTTTTCTTCTACGACACCTTTCAATGCTTTCGTAATTTAAAAACTGGATTTAATATTTTTAAAACTCCCATCAGCTAAACACTTGTTTACTCTACTTTAGCTTACAGGTTAATATCTATCTAATCTACACGTCGAGCTGGGGTGTGATTCCCAGCTCACGTACACAGACTTGTGCTAGCTTTCATCGAGCTAGTGCACTGAAAATAGTAGTGGAGCTGTGGTAGCACAGGCAGCAGTGAGCGGTGGCACAAGCCATCCCAAGTACATACCCATTGGCTCCAGGCATGCTTGTACGCGCGGGAGCCAGCTTGTGCTCCTGCTTAGCATGCTATCTCAGTGAGACATGTGTATACCCCAACCTAAAGTGTAGCTATAGCCTATATGTCTCTAACTAGAGAAGTAATGAAGATGTATATAGCTGATTTCAAGCTGGCTTGGATTGGTGCCCATGTATTTGGAGCCATGGATTTTCCATTACAGCAGTGCATTTACTCTACCTTTTTTTTTTTTAATTTGCAGAATTGTGATTCTATTGCTCTCCTTTTTTAAATTAAAAAAAACCTCAGTGGCAGAATATCTAGTTAGTCATATAAAACTGAAAACCAGCAGGACAAAGCAACGTGTGTATGTGGCCATAAGATAACACATGCCCTGAAGGAGATATGAGATTTGATGTAAAACTTGATACTTTTACTAGTCTACAAAGCATTTGCCCTCATGGGAACTCAAGCCTTGAAATCCTGAATCATAATTACGAGGACAAGTCTTCTATTTTTTTTTTTAAATACTGAGAACGATAGAGAGCCATCAACTGATAAGTGTTTGAATTTGTACAGATCATACAGGACTTTACACTACTGGTTGCAAACTTACAAGGAGAGACAGGGAACATACAAACTGCGCTGCAGGAAGGCAACACTATTCTTTATTTCTGATTTCCCTCTATACACCTATAGCACATTAAAATAGTTCTTTTTGCATGAGTGGAAACTTGCCTGACTTCTTCAAATTGGAAATACAGCAGCTTTAAAATATTCTATAAATATGTGGGTCCTGATGCAGTAAAAAATTACTGCTCCGATACTATGGCAATTGGTGTCATATAAGAACTTAAACAGATATCTGCATCCTTTTAGACTGTGCAAGCACAGAAAACTTTTTAGATAGCATCTTCACAACTGGCTAACCTGTTCTTTATGATTCTGATTCAACAAAATACTTAAGCACAACTGTAACTTTTAGCATGTGGGCAGTGCCAGTTGACTTAAATGGAACTACTCACTATTTAAAGTTACATACGTATTGTAAGTGTTTTTCTGGATCAGGGTCTATGCTTGCTAATACTCATGCTATGATATAAATGCACATTAGGGAAAAATAGATTTTCTGGACTAGTGCATTTGAACAGCAAGTTACTGTGTTAGAACCCAATCCTGCAAGCACTTAATCAGATGACTGACTTGACTCATATGCATAGTCTCAGTGAACTCAAGAGGCCTATTCAGATAAATAAACATACTTACATGCACAAGTACTTAGAGGATCAGATCTTTAGGTGAAAGGAGCTAACATATGTTTTAGTTAAATTACTACATTGGCATAACTCCCTCTGATTTAATACGTTAGTTGCATAGTAAATGTGCAAGACAGGACTTCTAAAGTATTTTTAAAATAGTTCATTTATTTAAATCACAGAATATGCTGTCATTAATTAGGGCAGCGCAATTAAAGCCAATTAAGCTTTGACAGCCTGTCCCCTTAAATGAAAATGGGATTATGTCCCATGGATTCTGACATGGGAATCTAGGCTACAATATGGAAATTATCCCTCATATATCAGCACTTACGTAATTTGGCAACCAGGAGTGACCAAAAGCTGCTGGCCAGTGTGAACTCTCTGTACTAAAACAGCATTTTACTTACTCTACATACTCTGCACATTTTTTAACATCTGTAATAAAATATGGTGTGTGTGTGTGTGTATATATCTTTGGACTTCTGTCTAGCTGTAATAAAATTAAAATTGTTCTTGAAGTTAACAGCTTGATTCCAGGAGCTGGGATTTCCTACTGCAACAAGAGAAGACACATTAAGGTCCAAACATCTTAAAAATTTCTACATGTGAACAAACTTAACTGATCTTATATGTTGTTTTTCATATGCAATTGTTTTCTTTATTAATATTTTTACAAAAGTGAAAAATCTCCAAGAAAAAAAAATCAGAACTCTCAAGAAGCTATATTTGTCTCGAAAGCTCTTTTGGAACCATTCTGATCAATTGGGTAAACTGCGTAAGATTAGATTGTCCTGAGCCCTATAGCCATAGTGAAGGGAAGTAAGGACTCCCTGCATTAGGACTAGCCGTTGGGTGTGGTTCTGCATGGAGCACAGGGACTGCATAGCAGCTGTTTCTCTTCTTCTCTCCAACACCCCCCTACACCTCCCCAAGGAGGTGGAGGGGATGAGAAGTAGGCTAAGCCACGGTTCTGTGCTCTCCTTTCCCCAGGAACTGGCTGGATGCACAGGGGGAAGTAAGCTGCTACCTTTTTGTTGTGTCCTAATTAATTTAGGAGGCGGCTTCTGTATATAGTTTTAAAGTAAGATTCCACAGACCACTGGTTTAATTGTAGAGCTCACAGAACACAGCATACAGCTTCTGCCTTTGTAGCTCTCTGAACTCTCTAGTCCAAACCAACACCTGGATTGGACTCCTGACCTGGCTACTATACTCGGTACTCTAAAAGATCAGCACAGATCATGGAATGGATTCTCCACAAACTACATTTTTCAGCGCAGCAGTAAACTACTGCCCCTCTCCCCCGCCCCAGTAACACAAAGGGTGTCAAAAAGTGTCCTGCCTCAGTCACAGTTGCTCCCAGGGATCCTGCTGAGGTAGTGGACCTATGTGCTGCCAGTGCTCCTTACTTAGGGCTGTGACCAAACTGTTAAAATTATTATCAATTTAAATACAAATTGTTTACCCTGTAGTTTCCCAGGGCTCTGAAACAGCTGTTCCAGTATGTAATTTGACTGTTTTTTAAAACCAAGTATTAAGTACACAATCAAAGTTGGACTGGGTCTCCTCCCAATGAAATAAATGGTATAAATCCCATTGACTTCAATGGGAGAAAAACTGGGCTTCTTATGTAATTAAGCTGTCAAATTTCTGTAATGTATTAATTTTATTATTCTAATTATTTAAAGAATACCTATTGATTGTAAGTACTTAGAGGATAATTTGTAAAACTCTATTCCCCAACCCAACCAGGTACTTGAGCATGTGCTTAATTTTAAGCATGTGAGTAGTCACATTGGCTTACATTTGTGAACATCAAGAGGAAAACAGAACCATGAATAATAAGCATCATGGATCTATGAAGTTATCATGCCAGACAAACTAAATCACGTTTTTGATCTGCAAAATTAGTGGACAAAATAAATGTCGTATATGTAATATATCTGAGCTTTATTAAAACATTTGATATAGTCCCCATGAAATATTACTTTAAATATGAATTCATATTGGTTTACACATAAGCATGGTCATAGTAATTGAAAACTGACTGAAGAACTGTAAAGAGAAGGCAATGAAAACTGGCAATTGTCAAGTTGGGGAGGTATCTAATGCTTTTTCAACTCTTAATTTCTTATGCCTTTGGATTATTTCAACCTGTTACCATTTGCCTGCTTGCCCAAGATGAATAAATCGTCGTATGGGCTAACTGAAACTGTCCCTTTAATATTTGGGGACTTGGCCACTATTCCTGTGTAGCTGCCATTTGGCTCTGACTGCAGTGGGCCTACTCTTCTAGTGGCTCTGTGTTCCAACAATCTTGATTAAAATTAAGTACAGAGAGTCCTCTGCCCACTTGATGATGGCATGGCAGATGAAGGCATATAGAAGAAGAAACTGAGATGGCCTCTTGCAGCCCCACTCCATAATTGGGGGTGGGGGAGAAGGAAGTGAGACGCACATGGACGGCGGGTATCATAGGCTGGGGGAAGCTGAGTCTCCCCAAATAGCCAGGCGTGGCCCCACCCACGCTCTGCCCTCAGTCCCCCTTCTGCTTCCCACTCTTTGGGTGGCTCTTCCCGTGCCATGGCCCCAGCTCGGGCCGGGGTTGTTGCTGGGGCCGCTCTGCCCTCCCAGTGTTCTGGGGCACGGCTGAGACCGTGCTGCCTGCTCTCCCAGCGCTCTGGGACTGGCAGGGCTGGGGCCGCGCTGCTCATCCTCCTGGTGCTCTGGGGCTGTGGCCATACTGCCCGCCTGGTGCTCTGGGGCTGGGGACGTTACCCTGGGGCGGGGGCCAGCAACCGTGGTGGGGAGCTCTGGCCTCTGGCGAGGGGGGGGGGCGTGGAAGAGGTGGGACTGGGGGCTAGCCTCCCTGAGCCAGCAGTTCACGCACCACTCAACGTATTTCAGCACCTTCATACCCCAGGTAAAACAACAGCAGTAGCAGTGTTTCTCCTATCCTTTTACATCCCATTCAATAGCATCAACATCATCCCCCATGTTCCCGTCCCCCCCAAAGCAGCAACAGTTTTCTTCTCTTCAACATCACACACACAAACATATATTAACTAATACATGTTAATTATTGGGCTAATAGTTCTCCCCCCGCCCCCGGGCTGATAAATATTTATGACAACTTACCAATGGTGGATTATTCTATAATTTATTTTAAACTGAGCAAATTGGATCTACAATAACTTTTATTGGTCTGGATTCAGAGTAACATAATAGAACACACAAAATGAGAACATGCACTTTTTAAAATATAAAAAGAATTCAAAATAACCTCTAAGGCAATCAACTGGAATGTAAGTGCATGGAGACAAAGAACATTTATGGGTTAACAGCTCCCAGCAACTAAGTCAACTATAATAATAACTGATAATTTAGCAGAAAGGAAACATAACCACTCTGCAGCCCATCTTGTCTAATTGTTTCACTACGGAAACTTACACTACCAAATGTAGTCAGAACTGTGTAGGGATGACTGTTCTGCAGTATGTGAAAAGTTCTTTTGCATTCTAATGTTCAGCAGTCACGAATGTGATTTCGCTTCCAGTTCTGTGGACTTACTTGGGCCCTAGTTTTTTTAATTTGTGTATAAGTCAGATTCTGTTCAAGTGCCCAGTTACCTTTGGGATAAATTGAAACTATGTTGATGACTCTTTATCATTAAAAAAGAAAAAAAAATGAGGTGGAAAACAAACAAGGAAACAAACAAACTTTCTTATGGTTCTGGCAGAAAAGTTCCTCTCCATACGATGAGACAAATGCCAACGATGACATCTGTTCTGTCCTGTGCCTAAACAAATTAAAATGCCGATTAAATAGAATCCTCACAAAATCCAAAATATCGTTAAGAAAAAACACCATGCTGACAAAGCTATACTAAAATGATATATACCAAAATGTTCACATTAGACTCCAACAGAATCAGTCCCAAGGTGAAAGAGTGTGTTCACCTCACGTAAATGTTGAGCTGCAATGCCTCAAAAAGTTATAGGAGCTAGCACTGTGACACTAGTTTCTTATTTTCTTCTATTTCATACACAAGTGTTCAAAGTATTAAAAAGCATATTGGGGGAGACAGAATGTAATAATCCATACAGTAAAAACCCATACAGTATCTCATCTTAGTTACATTTATTTTGATACAATTACACAAATGTCTCTGGCAGATATCCATCTCTCTTGTGATTTGCTGGAAAAGGCTATCAACAACTGGACTTAGATACATATTTTACATAGTGAGGTTCATTCCAAAGAAGTGAAACTCATTAGAAACCATGAGAGTTAAGGATTCTGGCATCAAACACAGAATCTGATTAGTCCCCCAAGAAAGATAATGGTGATTTCGTTTCAAGCCATTATCTAGACAAAGAGAATAACTTATTTAGCATTTTGTAAGTTTTAGTAAAGAAGGAAAGAGGCCTGGGGGATTGGACAAAGAGCAAAAAATAATTGTCACAAGGATTGTGACTTTAAACTGACAAATGGTTTGGGAGAAAGCTTAAATTTGCAAGCAGGTATTTTAATACTTAATCTCTGAAAGTGACAAGTTTTAGATAAAAATAATGGGATTTCCCCCCCATATAATTAACTAAATGTCCAAATCCATTTTTGAGGCTCATTAACTTGAACTGTCAAGAGGGGAAATTTGAACAGTGACTCAGTTGTATTGAAAGGTATTTAATGTTCATTTTTTATCATCTTGTACCAGGTACCACTGACACTAAAGAAAACAGAGCAGAGATCACAAAGCCCATTTGTGACCCTAGACACCTCTGTATTCACACCCTACATGCTTCTGTAATAATGTCTGTACAAATATGAAAGCTAATAACACACTGGTTATTAATATCATTGTAAAATGCATGTGTTAGTGCCATGTGTGAAGTTATGAATTCCCTCTATATGATGTTACTAAAATGTGTTTGATCCAGATAAGTCTGGGAAGTGAGTAAACAGGTTTTTTCCACACACAGAAAAGGCCAGAGCTTCCATCCAGGTGTAACCACAGACAATTGGCAATCACAGTCAAGTGGCCATTCATTGGCATATCGGAGGCTGCAGGGACAGATCAATGCACATTCTAGAAAGCACCAGTGGGGAAGAAACCAACAGGAAACCTTCTCCATCAGACGCCATGGCACCTTTCCTCACAGCAGGGACACTAAATTTTGAGTAGAGTACATTTCAAAAGTTTGCTGGACTATAAAAGAGATGGGCACAGAACCCCAAGTTATCTTTCACTTAGGAAGACAAGGGAAACCAGCACCTTGTTTGGTGCTGGACATTCATAGCACCTGTATAAAGGGTCCGGTCGACCCCACGTCCCCTCAGTTCTTTTTCCGGCCAACACCAAAAGAGGGTAGGAGGGGGTCGTGCATGGGCGGTGGGTATAAGAGGCTTGGGGAGGCTAAACCTCCCAAAATGGGGCAAGAAATGCCAGATGCGGCACACTTCCCTTTGGAGGTGCACTGGCCTGCTGCCTTTGGAGCACAGCTGCCTGAAGCTCCTGAGAAGTGGGTGTGCCACTGGCGCCCGGACCGTGGCCCCACCTATGCTCCACCCTGAGGCCCAGCTCCCCCTTGGTCTCTTCCCCCATGGCCCTGCCTGCGCTGCGCCTCTACTCCCTGAGGTCCAGGTCAGGCGGTGCCCAATAGGAAGGCGGCAACCTTTTCTTGGAGGCCACCAAGTAATAGCATCTCAAATGGGGTCCTGGCATCAGGGACAATCCCCATAGGTTCTAAAAGGGCCCCTGCATTGGCATAGGCTAGTGATCACTCAACCAAGCACTTGATGGCACTCCCATTCCAGGGTCCACAGAGGGGTAGGGATGACTGGAGGGATAATGAGGGCGACTCCTCGAATGAGAGGAGTGTGACCCAACCGCCGAATCTGATGATGAGCCCTCCTCCTCCAGGGACCATGGAAGTGCAGTTCCTACCAGTACTGGAGATCGGTGTTGGAGAGGGGAGGCTTGTGCCAGGGCCAGCAAGGACAGTTTCCCTGAGACAGTACCACCGAATCCAGAACCAGACAGCAGCTGGAGGCTACATGCTCCCTCCTGCCCATCAATGCTGCCACCGCCTCTTGTACTGCCAGTGACAGCAGTACTGAGAATACCAGCAGGTCTCTGGAGCAGATGGCACCGTGTTGGTGCTGCGCTGTCCTTCCAATGCTGACAGCTCATCCGGGACTGGAGTCAACAGTGCGTGTGTACGTGCTGTAGTCAATAGTGCTGCCTGTGATGCTGAGGCAGAGGAGTGGTCTGACTTAGCTCACACTCCACTCTGTTCCCATGCCTGGACTTCCTTGGAGTTGGGGAATGTCCCATCTTGGCCAGCTGCTTCTTATGCTTCTTTCTTGGCACCAGGGATTGCAAACGGTGCCGGGAATCCTGAACGGTGGAAGGAGCACTCTGCACTGATGCTGAGATACTCGGTTCCTAGTCCAACTGGCTTGGCTTGGCGGAAGATCTGACTGCCACTTCCACAAATAGGAACTTTAACCTGGCCTCCCAGTCATTTTTTGTTCAAGATTTAAACGCACAGGAGATCTGACAGTGATCTCCAATGTGAGCCTCACCCAAGCACTTTAGGCAAATAGAATGCAGGTTGCTTAAAGCCCAGTGACCAAGACATGTCTCGGTATTGTGAACGGATGAAATGCCACTGACAGAGAAGCGCCAACTAACTATCTAACTAAACTAACAATTATTTACACCCTAAGTATATACAATATGAAGAAATGAAGACAAACGAAGACCACTGAGAACTGCTTGCTGTAGCAAGGAGAGCAGTTCCACCGATCGTCCTAGGCGGTAAGAAGAAACCGAGGGGCGTAGGATTGGTCAGGCCCCTTATACTGATGCTGTGAGCGCATCGCTCTAAAGGGCACTAGAACCAACCTAATGAGTACAACTGAGGGAAAAATTTCCGGTGATTGAGCTTGGTGTGCGCAAACACCTACAGTGGAATGAACATTTGCAAGCACTCAAAGAAGAAAGCATATTTTACTTTTATTTGCTTGTAGCCATTTTTGCCTTTATCCTTTGTACTTAAACTCATTTGAAACCTCTCTCTTTTTGTTAATAAACTTGTTTTACTTTTTCAGAGGTTCTCAAACTGAGGGGGGGGGAGGGCACAGAATGTATTGTGGGGTGTGTGAGAAGCATTAGGGAAAAAAACTTACTGCGCACATTTTACCCACAGCAATGAATAACTAGCAAAGATGTTTCCTCCAGACATATCAGGTCCTCCTTCTCTTTATTTATCTGCTGCTAACTCTTGGTGTGGAAAAGTCATTTGTGTGACACTGCAGCCTGTTGAGCGGTTTGGGATGGACCATGCATTTACTGTGTCATACATTTACAGATGGTGCTGTACATTTCATTCTAGATGGTGCTGTGCACTTTGAAAGATTTTTGTTACACTTGCATACCATTATACAAAGTCGTTGCCTAATCTCTTTGCTATGACGTAATGTGCACATTTAATTGTAAGCATCGACCACAATCACAGTTTTGTTTTTGGTCTTATTACTATGGATCATTGATTCTCTTACTGTTTTTAATATTTAATGAAATTGCATGTTGATTTTTTTATCAGTATATGAACTTGTGTGGTGAGTGGAGGGCATAAACTACTATAAACACAAAGAGGGGTGTGATCAAATAAGTTTGAGAACCACAGTTTGAGTACTGTGTTGACTTGAAGTGATTATTAACTCCAGTTAAAGCAACAAACTTCTGTGCTTTTGTCTCTTTAAAGGAGGAATGGAACTTATTACTCCTCTAAATGTTCCAAGAGAGGGCCAGACAGATAGTTTTGGGGAAATTTGGGAGTGGGGGTGTGTTGGGATGACTTAACTAACAGTATCAAAGGCTGGGTGAGACCAGAAGGTGACTGTGGTGTAACAAGCAGGCTGCTGTAGTCAGAATTGCTGAACAATTGCTGCTCAACACAGATACTCAGTGCATGCTTGTATGCTAGCTGGGAACATCCAGACATGGAGTGACAGCAGCTGAGCATTTTAAGGCACTCAGGGTTAGGACAAGTGGTGACACAACCTCTCACTGGTCTGAATTGCACCTCAGAACATAACACCATTAGAGCTGCAATCCTTAATTTTAATCCTCTTCTGAGGATTCAAACTCCAAAAAACACAAAACAAAAGTTCAATTTACAAAAGAGAACTACACAGTCAACTTACAAGCAAATGTCACTATTTCTGCTCCAATATTAGTTTGGATTCTATTTATGAAGTCAACATCTATAATGTACTAATTACAAATTCTCATTATGTAAAACAAGAATAAAGAAGTTCTGTGCTCTTGTACAACTATGGTGGATGGGTATCTATATTCATTTTTATTTTACTCTGTAGATCTGTTTTTGAGTGCATATTTAATAAATGATTAACAGTCCCACATAAAGATTACAGCCAGTTATTGTGTTGCTGTATGGAGGATTGCTGGTTGTGGAACAGCATTGTACTCAGGCTCACTAGACCAGAGGAGACCAGGTAGGGTGGTGGCACACTTGGTTGTACAGAAAAGTGGGAGAAGGAAGATGAAGAAACCACTCTTCGGCACCTTGTAATGGTCAATTGTATGGGACTTTTTTCCTGTTTTCTTGTGAGTTGGATTAAACCCTGTCATTATGGGTTGAATGTAACAGCTGCAGTTGTGAGAGACAGTTAAGAAACCTCCCACCTAAAACCATGGCATGTGTGAGTTCACCAGGAATTTGAACAATGGAGGTGGTGGGCTTTTGCTGGGCACTGTTCGGGTAGAGGTGTGTATGTGTGTGAGGGAAAAGCAGGACAGAGGCAGTCAGAAAGCCAAGCAGACAGTAACAGAAGTGCTGGTAATGGGGCCCTGAGAGAAGCCTAGACAAAGGTTTTGGATCGGCCTGCAGACTGAAAGAGGTCTGGATCTGTGAGCAAGGACCCTGTTGCCTGCTGTTTGATACCTTCTGTGGTCAGGTAAACAGAACTTTTTTGTCTTTGTAAATAAACAAGATTGCCTAAATGAAATACCTGACTCTCACCAATTTCTCCTAATTGGAACCAGATTGACCAAGTCTCCTGGTGTGTAACAAAAAATAAATGTAACAATGTAGCTCCCGCAATGTAGAAAGGGGAACTCAGGACAGGTCATCTGGTGGTACCAGGGCCAGGAACGGGTCATTGCAGGAGAATACACAGGCAAAGCTCTGCCTGCATGCTGTGGCTAGACAGCGTCAGTTGTCACTGGAATGGGAGGTCATTGGTGCTGACATCTGGGATCACATAGCTCAACACTAAGTGACTCCACTGACACATACCCTGTAAAACTGGAATGATGCTGGCTTGCTATTGGCTGAGGTAGGAATTGTGGGTGTATGAGAGAGAGATTGACAGCCCAAGAGGACTGGAGCTGGGGAATGCAGGGCGCACTGGGGGGTGGAGGTATCTGATGCCTTCCCCTGCCGCAGGCTCAGTGTTGGGCAAAGAGGGAGAAGGGGCTTGGGATGGGCCTGGGGGGAAAAGGTGAGAAAGGAGAGTGAAGCTGGGTTTGACTCAGATCTGGAGGGTGTATGTCTTCTGGACTGGAGTCAGAACTAGGTGGGGAGGGCCATTGATGGGCAGGGGTCTCAGTTCATTGTGACACTGAGATTTGGTCAGCTATTATAATCGGTTTGGGGGACTTCCTCCTCCTCCCTCTCCCAGTTTTCAAACCAAAAACTGTCTGGGGGCCATAATGCTCTCAGAAAAGAGCAAGTTATTTTAATCTTCTCCGTCTGTACTCCAAAATTTGTGCGCTTTGCAATGAAAGTTTAATATAGACAGCTTTGTTCCCCTGCATACATTTCTAAAAGAAGAATTACAGCAATAGTATAGGATTAAAAATATCGAAGTAAACAATCTTATACACAGATTTAAGTTGCTAAAACTTTAGCTCAGTGTGGGAGGGAAGAATCGGTGCATCCAGCGTGCAATTATTTTTACAGAATACAAAATGGAAATAGTAGTCATAGATTAAAGATCCCACCTTATACATTGGCAATAATGTTTCTAAAGATGCAAATGCTTAATAGAAAGGCATACAACAGGCTGTTTTTCAGTATTGCATACTGTAGCCACAGCGAAGGGGATGGAGTGGGGAGCCGGATCAGCCCTCTGAGACAAGGAGCTGCTGCTGCAAGGTGAGTGTGGTGCAGGCTCAACAGGGCGTCCCAACCCAAATCTCCCTTAAATTACTTTGAAAATGTTGGTCACTATGACTGGAATAACCTGCAGCACACTGAATTTGGCTAGCCAGTTAGATCAAAAGGGGTAACAGTATCAACAAGACACTGCAAAATGGCATCCAGGGGGAAAATCGATGCATTTTAGTAATTACATATGTAATGTTAAATCAGAAAAATCCTCCGTTGATGGGCAGATGGACTGGATAATCAAATTTAGCAGTAAGTAATTGGCCAATGGGAGCTGTGAAGCCAGCGCTCTGGGTGGAGGAAGCGCGCAGAGCTGCCTGGCCATACCTCCGCCTAGCAGCTGAGTGAGGGGGATGTCACCGCTTCCATGGAGCCCCCCAGGTAAGCACCCCCCAGAGCCACCTCACCCCATCCCATGCTCCAACCCCTTGCCCCCTCCCACACCCAAACTCTGCTGCTGCTGGGGGGGGAGGCGCGGAGTCAGATAGGGAGCCTGCCAGCCCTGTCAACCCTCCCCACCACCAGCAGGGGTCCTGGGCCGGGTGCCACCGCCCCCCCACTTCCCACCCCTAGTTTTAGTCAGGGGTATATAGTAAAAGTCATGGACAGGTCATGGGCCGTGAATTTTTGTTTACTGCTCATGACCTGTCATGACTTTTACTAAAAATACCCGTGACTAAAACGTAGCCTTTCTGATGAGATTACTTTCCTTTCCATTTGTGATCATGTGAATCTCCTCCTCTACCAGTCATCATCACATAATATACCTGTGGTATCTGTAGCAATTGCTTCAATAGAAAAGTAATATTTTGAAAGTAATTAATATATTTTAAGCTTCTTTAAATGAAATTCAGCAACTAAAACTAAGGAAGAAAACCAGCTCCATGTGAAAAGGCAGATTTCTGCAGAAGAACAGAAAGTGTTTTTAAAATCAAGTGTGATTCACAGAGCAGTTTGGGAACATATGTTCTGCTATTTTTAATATAGTTATTGCTCTAACTCCTTTTACACTTGTAACTCTTTCCCCTCCTCCTTTTAAGAATCTTCTGCACCTCTCCTGACGTACCCTACAAGCCCAACTTCCTTTTCAGCAGCAGTTTTATGACTCAGAAAACAATTACAATTCACTTCCTTCTATAAAAGACTAAGTGGAATATTGAACAGCTCCCAATTTAATTTGTACCTTAGAAAATGAATTAAAAGTGTCTGAAATGGTCTATAAATCACTGCTAAAAATTTTGGTCATACAGGTTTTAGGTAAACTATAAAAAGTCAACAAAGTTAGTTAAATTTAACTCTTAATCTTTAACTTCTCCTATTGTCCCAAGGAAAGGCCTGAGTCTCGCTCTCAAGAGAAGGTGATATTATATATAGTGGACAAGATTTATTAAATGCTGTGCTTGATGCTTCTCTCATACTGGTCTTACACCAGTGTAACTCTATTGACTTTAAGAACGAGGAGTACTTGTGGCACTTTAGAGAGCAACAAATTTATTTGTCTCTAAGGTGCCACAAGTCCTCCTCGTTCTTTTTGCTGACACAGACTAACACAGAGCTACCACTCTGAAATCTATTGACTTTAGTGGAGATACTGCTGATTTCCAAAAACAAAAGTGAGAAGAAAATCAGAAACATATCTGTGATTTTCTGTGACAGATACTGGAAGTTATGGACCTTGGTTCCTATTCAGCAGAAAAACTATCCCCTTTCTGTAAGGAAATTGTAAATAAAAATGTTTATATAGTGATAAGTTGTGAAGCCAACCTCCTCCTGCAGACAACAATTATTTTATTTTAAAAACATCTCATCTCAATATATTGCCCCATGGTAAACTTTAAAGGCTCAGGATTAAATCTCAAGAGAACAAATGTCAAATGCAAACAAGCATTTGTAAGTGCTGAATATGGGTGCAACACTGGCACAACAACAGGACAGTACACTATAAAAAGAAGTTGTAGACCAAGACTTCTTAGGGCCAGACACTCTGGCATCACTACACTGATAAGGATTAGTTTGGCAATAGGCTTCTTTAGGCAGCTCCCAGCACTGAGGAAGAACCCACACTAACAGGATCTTTAGAAAAATGATTATATTTTAAACAATTTGGGACAAAGATTGTCTCTTTTTGTGTGTTTATACAGCACTTATCACAATGTGGCCCATGATCCTGCTTGGGAAAGCTGGGCCCTACTAGTACACACATAATAAAAAGCTGAAATCAGCTTCAGTACAAAGTTTTGACAATGCTAATCTCACATCTCCAGCCCTGATCCCCCTCCCGCCCTCCTACACCCCAACTCCTCATCCCCAGCCCCACCCCAGATCCTGCACCCCCAACCAGAGCCCTCACCCCATCCCACAGCCCAACCCCAATTTTGTGAGCATTCATGGCCTGCCATACAATTCTATTCCTTGATGTGGCCCTCAGGCCAAAAAGTTTGCCCACCCCTGGTGTAAGGCAATCTCTGTACAGACAGTTTATAAAGTAATTGTGATCCTTAAGAATGGGAGATGACATATATAGCATTAAAAGAAGAATCTTTCAGGTTTGTAACACAGACATACCTGATTTTTCTTTCTATGCTCCTCTACATCCACATTCTAGATAGCAGGCTTACTTGTTTTGGATTTCTTTGACTTTGAATAACCTCCTCCTTCTTCCTGCTAACAAGTAATAAAGCAAGTTAAATTAATGCACTCAGTGCTGAGTAACACTAAGCCAACAGCTAAACTAACAAATGTCATGTCTGCATATAAGAAATTTTGATTGAACAGTACAGGAAATAGAAAATAAGCATACATTTTATAGATCAATTAACCAATGTTCAAAATATGGGGATAATGTACCGTATGTAACAGAAGATTAAATTAAAACCAAAACTGCTGAAAATATCCTTTTAAAATGTTGGATCAAAAGTAATGGCCAAGCATTCCAAGAGCAACTAGTGACTTTTGAGTGCCCAACTTCAGATACCTTAAAGGGGCCTAATTTTCAGAGGATGGGTGCTTAGGTTAAAAGTGATTTCCCAGGGATACACATGTTGCCGTGGATTGAGGGCATATTAAGTGCACTCAGCCACTATAAATTAATGAAATAGAACACCACATAGTTAAGGGTTAATTTGGAGACAGGCTTTCAGAAGCAAGGTCATAACTACTGGCAGTTTTGCTACTCAGAATGGGAGGGGGGAAGGAAAAGTAAATAACTAAGAATGAAAGAAGATATGTGGATGGACAACCTAGAGTCTAGATGTCTCAGCTATTAAAAGTTTATTGAAAGTTAGGAAAAGTAATGATCCAGTAAGGGTCATTATGACCTCTGTGTTTTGTCGAAGTTAGTTACAAAAAGTTTAGATAATAGAGTGTACTTGGGAGCAGTCCTCTGGAGCTATTCCGGGAGAGACATTTTTTCCTGACATCTTTACTCCCCAGCAGGGAGGCGTTTGGCCAGTGCTGACTTGTCATTGATTACTCAATAATGTCTCAGAATATAGGTAAATATCTGAGATGTTCTAAACCTATTGCTTATGTCTGTGTGTGCTTAACTCTAATAAACTGCTTAGACAAGAGCACGCTTACTTGCATTTAATCCTTGATCAGACAGAATAACTGTGTTCCTATCGATTTATTCCTGACATTGCCTGGAGTGAAATAGTTAAGTTACCAGTGTTGGGGGTTCTGAAAACCCTGGGTAACACACAATAGGACCAGTGGTTAATATACTTACAAGTTTTCACTTTTTCCAGATAATTAATAAGGGGGCAATATGTGCAGAAATTATTTAGAATAGTCAAGACTTGAAAACACTATGATGAACTCCACAGGGCCTCAACAAAACTAAGTGAATGAGCAGCAAGATGGCAGATGACATTTACTGTTGACAAATGTAAGTTAAAAGGAATAATTTGAACTACTCATACACATTTCTAGGTTCTGAAATAAATGTGTCTTTTTCTTGAGCAATTATAGTTATGTGCCATGGTGGTGTGAAAAGGTAAAGGCATTGCAACCTCTACAGGGTTAACAGGTGGCCACATGGCTGCGACCGGGTGGAGTATGAAAGGGACCTAGGGGAAAAGCTGGGTCCAAGGGGAGCTAAGAAGAAAGGTGTGCCTTTTCTCCTGGCTGGCTAAAGTGGGGGTGGGGAGGAAGCATTTAGGGAATTATTCTCCAGTGCTTTTAAGTCCATTTATTTTTTGTGTTTATTATAAAAGAGTCTTAAAAGGATTGAGGTTTGGACCTTATTTCTGTTCCCTGGCTGGTGAAACTGCACATCAGTTTGCAAGTACTCATAATGCAAACTAACAGTTAAAACATAAAAAGAAGGGAATGGAAAATACTAATGAAAATATTTACCACAATATAAATGGATGGTATTCCCTTACATTTAATACTTTTTCCCTTTGGATTATTAGATATAAAAAAAGGATGTAGTAGAAATAGAAGGGGTTCAGTAATAGACAACATTATGGTTAAAAGTCATGGAAAGACTTCCATCAGAAGAGAGAGAGATAAAAGGTTAGGACTGTTTTATTCAGAGAGAAGACAAATAAAAGGGGATATAAAGTACATACAATTATGAATGGTATCTAGCAGTTATTTGGGTGCTCCTATTGATCCTTTCTGATACTACAAGAGTAAGTGGATTAAAAGTGAAACTGAAAGACAGAAAGAATTAAAACCAGTAAAAGGAAATACTTTTTTTATGTTTTACACAATGCTAGGGTTACCATAGTCAAACATTTAAAAAAGAGGACACTCCACGGGGCCCCGGCCCCACCCCCGGCCCCAACTCCACCCCTTCCCCACCCCCGGCCCCGCCCCAACCCCACCCCTTCTCCGCCCCCATTCCAACCCCTTCCCCAAAGTCCCTGCCCCAACTCTGCCCCCTCCTCTGAGCACCCTGCATTCCCCCTCCTCCCTCCTGCTCTGATCTTGGCTGGGGGTTGCTAAGTGCTTCCCTGCTCCCCACTCGCCCCGCAGCCCCTATGCCCTTGCCTGCCCTGCTCCTCCTCACCCTGCAGCCTCTGCACCCCCCCGCCCCTGCAGCCTCTGTGCCCCCTGCTGCCCACTCGCCCTGCAGCCTCTGTGCCCCCGCCCCTGCAGCCTCTGTGCCCCCTGCTGCCCACTCAGCCTGCAGCCTCTGCACCCCCCCTGCCCCTGCAGCCTCTGTGCCCCCTGCTGCCCACTCGCCCTGCAGCCTCTGTGCCCCCTGCTGCCCACTCGCTCTGCAGCCTCTGCACCCCCCCTGCCCCTGCAGCCTCTGTGCCCCCTGCTGCCCACTCGCCCTGCAGCCTCTGTGCCCTCTGCTGCCCACTCGCCCTGCAGCCTCTGTGCCCCTGCCCCTGCAGCCTCTGTGCCCCCTGCTGCCCACTCGCCCTGCAGCCTCTGTGCCCCCCCCCAGCCTCTACACACACACACCCCGCCGCCTGCCCTGCTCCCGCTCCCCCCCCCACCCGGCAGAGGGAGAACGGCGAGAGCTCCACGTGGAATTAAACACAGCCCCCCTGCTCCGTGGGGGAGGAGAGAGCGGGGGAGGGGGAGGGACTCTGGCTGCTAGAGGCCCTAGTGGCTGCGAGCAGCTGTCAATCAGGCCAGGCGTCCAATCAGACGCGCCGCACAAGGGGAAGGGGGAAATCCCGGACATTTCTACTTAATTAGACATCCCCCCCGGACGGCCATTTAACACTGAAAAAGCCGGACATGTCCGGGGAAACCCGGACGGATGGTAACCCTATGCATACCTAGCCTATAGAATTTATTGTCACAGGATATTACTGAATCCAAGAGTTTAGCACGATTAAAAAAGATGAGACATTTATATAACTAATGAGAGCATCCATAGTTACATTAAAATAAACCATGCAAATAATAAATGATACAAATCTTGTGTTGCAGGGCATAAGCCACCTACTAACAGCTTGGGGCAGGAAGAAAAAAAACCTGTCCTTTTTGGCCCATCAGGACAGCGGGGGCACAGAGGCTGTCCTGATGGGCCATTTCAGGAATTCATGCACCTTCCACTTGAGCATTAGCTACTGGTCACCATTAAAGATGGAATACTGGACAAAATATACCAGTGGTCTAATGTAATAAAGCATTTACTATATACCTAGTGTGATAGACCCAGGCCAGTTGGGTAGAGCAGAGTAGCAGAGGCAGATATACTGGCCACTGGATTAACAGTTTTCTGTTCCCTGACTGACCAGAGCAGGGGCTGCTCCAGGCTAATGAGAACACCTGACTCCAATTAACCTGCAAAGAGTCAGGTGAGGCCATTAAGCTAATGTGACCACCTGACTCTAATTAAGGCCCGCTGATACTATAAAAAGGGCTCACTCCAGTCAGGCAGAGGAGAGCCAGGGAGCCAGAGAAGAGGAAATGTGGCTGAAGGACTGGTTAATGAAGACACCCTCAAGTTATTGATAAGGGAGCCCTAAGGTAAGGGAGAAGTAGGAGAGCTGTGGGGAAGTGGCCCAGGGAAATGTAGCAACTCTGGCAGTGAAAGGTTGGCTGCCAACAGCTGCTACCATTAGGGTCCCTGGGCTGGAACCTGGAGTAGAGGGCGGGCCCGGGTTCCCCCCAACCCACCACTACAGGAACACCTCCTGGGAGGGGAAGTCAGGCCCCTGTCAGGACAGGAGGCTAAACTGTTCTAAAACAAGCCCTAGGGACAACAGAGACTGTGGGAATTCTCTCACCAATCTCCTTGCTGGCTTATGATGAAAAGGGCTCAGTAGACTGTAACCCTGGCCCTAGAGAGAGAAGGGCTACGTGGAGGGTCACAGAGAGCCACTGAGGCTAACATATACCGCCTAGAAGCGCAGGACCCACGGGGACAAGGTCAGAGCTCTGCCACACTAGTTAGTGCTGTGTGGATACTTATGCAGTGCTGACATGATCAATGAAGCTGATAACTATGCACCTCAATTTAAATGTCTCAATACTTTGGATCAAGGAGATGGTGGTAATCTGTGACATAACTGGATTATCCACAAACAGAAATGACTGTATGGAACCATAAAATTAAATCAGTCTCCACTGTAATTACATGTACTGGTATTTGAAATAGACAGAGTTTACATTTTCTGCAAGTTTCTTTGAATTATGATTAAACAGAGTAAAATACATGTGCAGAAAAGGATGTTCTAAATTGATTGCATACACTTCATCAAATAGGAAAAGCTTTCATGCAGTCAGAAGATTTTCATTTATATGACCATTATAAAGTGGATTAATAAATCCCAGAAATAAATTGTATGGTACTGTGAATGTCCTAACAAGATTTTTATGTGGAATCGGAAAAATTATTTTCATAAACCCTAAAATAAAATATTTACATTAAGTAATATTGTTAACCTTATTAGCGTTACTACATATTTAATTTCTGAATATGTTTTCAAAGTTTTAAAAGTTGGCAAAAAAAATTCAGAAAATACAGGAATGAAATAAAAGTTTTACTTTATCCAGGCCATAAGGGATTTCTTGTATTCCTTGTTTTGCTTTAACTGGTCAACATTCTAAAATCAAAAAGTACATATTGTCTTTTTCATCACTTAGTGTCTGGATGTTCATGAGTTTTTTACCTGCCTTCTTTTGCCACCACTTTTCTTTGAAGTTGTTTTCAAATGGGTCTCCATCTTTGAGTAAATCTGTTTTGAGATCACTGCTTCACAATGCAAGGGATCATTCACTGCCAACATCTTAAAATACAAAAGTTGATATATCCTCATTAGCTAAAACTCCAGTACTATTGTAATGGTTATCATGATTTTTTTGGCCACTGAATCTCACCATTACAATCCACCCTGACCTGTCACTTCTAACAACACTAACACCAATGTGAATTATGCAGATAAATCTATCACTCACTGTCCAAAGAACAGACCACTATCAATATATACCCTTTCTTACTGATGTACATTCTCACTCTAGCAGCTAACCTGTGTCTGTGAGGCATTAATAGCCTAGTGCTTCATATTTCTAGAGACTTTGGTATTGAACTGTGTTCACAGAATATATGCAAGAGCCCCTCTCTGCTCAACCCCCTTCATCAACGCCCCCCACCCACATAACAAACAAACCCCAACAATAATAAAGTCAGGCTGAAAAATAATTAGTCTACCAAATTCATATTTTTAGATTAAGAAAATGGGAAAGAAAATACCACTTCACACCCTGTGCCCAACTCCCTGGAGTTTTTAGGATAAAACATCTTTTCATTTTCTTTTGGTGAAGAGCATTCTTAAATAGCAGCAATAAAAGGTTCTATATCTTGTAAAGAAAGTGCAACAAAAATGTCTGGATAATTTTCTTAAAGTTAAAAGCCTTTGTAGACACAAATTAAAAGCAAAATTAGGAGATTCAAAGCACAATTTATGTTCTTGAAAGTCTGAAAAAACTTGGTGCTAAATTCATCACTATTGCCCTGAACTCAGTTTACCACTTCTTGTTTCATTAAAACTCAAGAGGAAATATCATACTCCATTTAAATTATTTTTACTGTGCCATTCAACAAGAAGTTCAAATGCTGTTAACAAGTTGCATTTATACTAGGGTGGTCAAGTGATTAAAAAAATTAATCGTGATTAATTGCACTGTTAAACAATAGAAAACCATTTGTTTAAATATTTTTGGATGTTTTCTACAATTTTCAAATATTTTGATTTCAATTACAACACAGAATACAAAGTGTACACTGCTCACTTAATATTTATTTTTGATTACAAATGCTTTTACAGTGAAAGTAAAAGAAATAGTATTTTTAAATTAATCTAATACAAGTACTGTAGTGCAATCTCTTCATCATGAAAGTTGAACTTACAAATGTAGTATTATGTACCAAAAACTGCATTCAAAAATAAAACAATGTAAATCTTTAGAGCCTAAAAAGTCCACTCAGTCCTACTTCTTGTACAGCCATGGCTCAGACAAACAAGTTGGTTTACATTTGCGGGAGATAATGCTGTCCACTTCTTGTTTACAATGTCATCTGAAAATGAGAATGGGCGTTTGTGTGGCACTGTTATAGCCAGCGTCGCAAGATATTTACATGTCAGATGTGCTAAACATTCATATGTCCCATTTGTTTAAATATTTTTGGATGTTTTCTACAACTTCATGCTTCACCCACCATTCCAGAGGACATATGTCCACGCTGATGACGGGTTCTGCTAGATAACGATCCAAAGCAGTGTGGACCGATGCATGTTCATTTTCATTATGAGTCAGATGCCACTAGTAGAAGGTTGATTTTCCTTTTTAGTGGTTCAGGATCTGTAGTTTCCATGTCAGAGTGTTGGGCTTTTAAGACTTCTGAAAGCATGCGCCACACTTCGTTGCCCTCAGATTTTGGAAGGCATTTCAGATTCTTAAACCTTGGGTCAAGTGTTGTAGCTATCTTTAAGAAATTTCACATTGGTACCTTCTTTGCATTTTGTCAAATCTGCAGTGAAAGTGTTCTTAAAATGAACAACATATGCTGGGTCATCATCTGAGATTGCTATAACATGAAATATATAGCAGAATGCGGGTAAAACAGCAGGAAACATACAATTCTCCCCAAAGGAGTTCAGTCCTATATTTAATTAATGCATTATTTTTTTAACGAGTGTAGTTAGCATGGAAGCACGTCCTCTGGAATAGTGGCGGAAGGATGAAGAGGCATACGAATGTTTAGCATATCTGGCATGTAAATACCTTGCAATGCCAGCTGCAAAAGTGCCATGCAAATGCCTGTTCTCACTTTTAGGTGACGTAAATAAGAAGTGGACAGCATTATCTCCTGTAAATGTAAATAAACTTGTTTGTCTTAGCGATTGGCTGAACAAGAAGTAGGACTGAGTGGACTTGTAGACTCTGAAGTTTTACGTTGTTTTGTTTTTGAATGCAGTTATGTAACAAAAAATTACATTTGTAAGTTGCATTTTCACGATAGAGAGATTGCACTACAGTACTTGTATGAGGTGAATTGAAAAATACTATTTCTTTTATCATTTTTACAGTGCAAATATTTGTAATCAAAATAATAATATAAGGGGGGGAATGTACACTTTGTATTCTGTGTTGTAATTGAAATCAATATCTTAGAAAATGTAGAAAGACATCCAAAAATATTTAATATATTTCAATTGGTATTGTTTAACAGCGCAATTAAAACTGCAATTGATCACGATTCATTTTTTTAATCGCGATTAATTTTTGAGTTAATCACATGAGTTAACTGCGATTAATGGACAGCCCTAATTTTTACTAACTTGTAATCTAAACAGCTATTATACATGCAAAGGTTTTTAATGAATGTGTTGTAATAACTGAACCTGGTAAAGTTTCAAGCTTGTGTAAAAGCACTGGGCTTACATATTCTGTAGTCTACAGCTACTAGGTGATACGATCATATACTTGAGCTGGTCTGATATACCATCCATTAGCAGGTTGTAGTACACAACTTAGTGTGAAGACAGACTGACACACAAAAAATGGAAGCATATTATTGCTTATAAATTTTGCTAGTCCCATTAAATAAAAATCTGGAATGAAATTTAAAGGAATTACACTTCCTTTCAGAAAGTCACAATTACAAGAGCATACAGCTCAGATGATAAAACAAATCATAGTCTTTTATTGTAAAAGGAGGCAATGGTTAAAGATTTTAATACAAATTACAGCAAATATTAGAAACACACAATCTACCTGGCAGAACTAAGATACAGCATCAAATGCAATGAATAGTCTAATTACCTCAGCGCGCGCGCACACACACACACACACAGTTGGTGAGAGCTAGTATAGGTGAAACCTATTATTTACTGTACCTGCTCATAGTTGACTTGTGAATGGTGATTGGTTGTCTTGGTGATATACTCCTTTGATGGTATTAATGTTTTTTGATGTTCTTCTCTTTTGGCTCTGTGCACTGTACTGTTTAAAACCAATCTGAGAATATTTAACCCTGCTCCTTCAGCTGGGCTCTTTGTTTGATGCTGTGATATGCTGGTGTTCGCAATTTCTTTGTCTGACTCAGAAATCTGTATATGTACCTTCTTTGAACTGTGACTTCCCCCAGGTATTCTTGTGGTGTTTTGATTTGATAACTTTCCTGCCTTTTTTGTAGTAGAACTGAGTAGTGCAGGTTTTTTCAAACCTAGATTGGCATTTGATATCTGAAGCATTGATTTGTCACTAGCAGATAATGAAGAAGAATTTAGCGTCTCAGGTTTGACTCTACTTGAATTCCTACCTGAAGTTGGGCTACTAGAAAAAGCAGAATTTGTCAGCTGCTTACCAGTTTCTTTTTTCTGGTCACATATAGGTCTACCACTTTTTACACTTGCTTTCCCAGTCATTCTCTGAGCAACAGTGCCATTAGTAGGATTTTTGAATGACACAATTTGGACAGGTTTGTATACCTGATTTACACTGGGGTTGCATACAGTTAATTTAGACATGGTGACATCTCTAACTACTTTTGGAGAATGCTGTAAAACACTCACTTTTTTCTTTCCTTCATTGGCTCTTGTGGCCTTTACATCCATTTGCAACAACTTTCCTTTGAAAATAGGTATAATTCTAGTGGCATTGTTCCTTTGAGAATCCACAGATGAATTCTTAGACATTCTTAAGGATTCAGTTGAGTGAACTGGTACCCCTGATGATCCTGGAGTCTGCTGCTGCTGTCGACTATGCACTGTTTTCTTCATGGCCTCAGCAACAGCATCCTCTGGACATGGAATGAGATTTGAGAAAATACATTGTTTTGGCTGACTGATCAAAAGCTCCATCCTGTGGCTAATTCTTGAACTGCTTTGTGAAGACCTCTGCTGCAAAGTCTCTCTCGTTGGAGGTGCTTGAGTCAGAGAGACCTTGCATATCGGTTTGCCAGTCAGATTTGCAGGGTTGGCATTTACTCCCTGAAACACACAGCTGTTGCCAAACTGATTCAACTGAATAAAGAGAGTTAGTTTACAATGCTATAACAACTTAGTCTGTATACAACATACACTGTACACATTTTTGTGTTGGTTATTTTACAATTCTGTTTTTTAAAAACAACCTAGAATTAAGAACATTGTATGCTTGCTATTAAGACATTTAAGGAAAGATTTTTTCAGCTTGATAAATGAAAAGTAATATGTATGCAAATATCTGATTGTCAAGATGGCAAATATGTTGCACAATATATATCCTTTCAAGCAAGAATAAAAAAGCATGCCACAAGCTATATACGGAGATCACTTCACCCACCACTGAAATGGAATCCAGCAACCTTTTAACATCACATAGCAACAATAAAAGACACAAGGGGAATTTTTCTGTTACAAATATAAGTGGAGAAACCATTTCAGTAATGTGCCCCTTTCATATGCAGTATATCAGATCATTTTATTCCCTCTCATGGAAAAAATCCACTGAAATGGAAGAACTACTCTGAAAATTCTGTGCGACTTGCCACACTGAGTTTCTGCTACAATATCCTCTTTGAGGAAAAGGGTCTACAGCCCATAGGGAGAGATCCAGTTCCACCCTTCAGGATATTATGGCATGTGCATGCAGAGCAAACTCCTCTATGCTGCTCCTCAGTGCTCCTATTGTGCCACAGGAAACCTAGATGCCTTTGACTCCCTAATCAGCAGATATATTCAATCAACCTTCTTTAAATGAGTAGTGGCTGCTATCATTCAAAATAAGTTTTGATCTGATTACAATTATCTTCCATTAGGACATTCTCCTTAATTGCACAGTTATCACAGATGGTAATACTATGGCTATGCCCTCTGTCTCACACCAGGCTGACAAACCACCTGAAACCTCACAGAACTCTGATTGTGTGGTTTTGAGGGATGAGGGACGAAACTCACTGGATCCAGTCTCCCCATTCTCTGCTCATTATGAGCTACATTTGGTTGATGAGGCACTTTTTGGATTGCCACATTTCTCAAAAGGGGAAGACCTAATCCTTAGTCATTATCTTAGAGCAGTACTTCTAAAACTGTGGAATGCAAAGCAATTTCTAGTGTTCCACACAGCTGGCTGACTGTCCTTGTCTCTAGTTACTTCTACAGACATCTAGACTTTTCATAGCAAAGAAATGCCTGGATGCCTGTGAAAACTGTGGGAAATGAGGAGCCATCCCAACTTTCTCCATTAGGGGCTGCAGCTGCTGGAAAGAGAGAAACAGGAGATCTTAACACCAGATCTTAACATTTTCAAAACTCTGCAATTTCTACTGCGCTCTTCAAATTCTACTTTGTTTTTTAAAAATGAAGTTTTTCTTCTTTCACTGACAACATAATCAGCGTGTGCTACTGCTTGGCAAAGGCTGAAATTCATATTTCATATAGCCTATTACTCTAAAAGGGTTGTAAATTCTGCTCCTTCCCATCCTCTTCACCTCTGAAGTGTGAACTTCAGCCTGACCAGAACCATTTAAATGCTTGTGATAATAAGTCCAGACCACTTATTTTCTCTAATTTTTTTTTCAAAACAAGGAAAAATATTATTGTGATATTATGGTGGCAGAGTTAAGATAAAAAAAATTCAGGAAAAGGAAACCTTAGATTCCAACTGAACTGTTAATTTGGCTACATATCACTTCCATATTTTGTTATACAGTTATGATGTGAACAGTAATATGTCAGGCTACCCATTTAACTAGAAAAAAACAAGTATTAACAATGATTCATGGAGAGAAATACTTTTATACTCTTGTAGTGTTCTGAAAATTCACATGGGAAAGAGCACGTATTATCATTAACACTGTGCCCGTCAATATAAATATTAATATAAACATAAAACTTCTTACGTGCATGGGAGGTTTGAGTTCCTTTGTGGCATACAGTGCTTTACTTGTCATTTTTACTGGAAATCCACATAGATGAGGAAGTTTAGACTTTAGGTCAGAAACAAAAGAGTTTAACACACCTTCTAAATCTATTCTAGTAAAATATTGGACTGGTTGGCTTCTTATGCAACTTAAAGGGTACCTGAATACGTGTTAAGGGCTATGTAAGATGGCTTTTAGCATTTTTTATAATGAAACTGTTTATCCTTTTCTTGAGTAAAAGCTTAAATACACACTAAAATTTCTTCAAAAGAATTTAAAATAAAAAAAAAGCAGCTTCCCTATTTTTAAAGGGACCAAAATTTTAGTAGTTTTAATGGTTTTAGAGATTTAAAAGTGTTACTCTTATTAGGCTAAATTAAGCCATTTTCATTCCCATTGAGAAGTACTTTATTGCTTGAGCACTCCCGTTGAAATCAATGGGATTTCTTGCAGAATAAGGTATTTATTCAACATGAGTAAAAGTGATAGAAACTAGTGCTTTATTTGTAATATCCTCCTGGTTTTCTTCATTGCCTTCTCTGGATATTTTAATTATTTTCTCATTCAAAGCACAACTCAATATGAATCTTGGTTTTTAGTCTGACTTCTTTCTTTGTGAGCATGGTACTGAAATCAGAATTCCCTAATTAATGTGAACACCCTCTACTGGCAGTCATTTCAGCAGCAACATAAAATGTCTGAAACAAGTATTTTTTCAGTATTTCAATGACACAGGGGTTGATTAAAAAAAGTAAAGCTAGACTATGGAGGATATTCCTCACTGGATTGCATAAATTGAAAAGCAAAGGAAAAATGAGGCCTAAACTAATTAATAATGCCCCTGGTAAAGGGTGACCTGCTAAGAAAAATATTCTGTTAGTGCCATTTCTTGTTTCTATATCAAGGAGGCCTGAAAAGATTTATTTTTATAAAAAGGGGGGGTTTCTGCTTGTTTTTAAGATTATAAAGTCATAGATTGTCTAGCCTGTTTTTCCTGGAAGACTCTTGATTTGTGAGGAACAAGTAACTTCACAGATATTATGGGGGTGAAACCAGACTTAGGCTTCAATTGTGAAAACACTTAAAATGTGCTGAACTTTAAGCATGAGAGTAAATGTTAGCAGAATCAGAGCCTGTGTGGTGAAGTAATTTTATTCAGATTAAGATTTACTAAAACGTAATTTTTATTCGATGGGCTTTTTTTGTTTTTGTTGTTAAAGCCTATTTAACCCATATGCCTGAACAAACAGGCTGAAGAAAAATTATTCTCTCTAAGATTTGGCATCCCAGCCCCTACAAGAGTTCCAATTAATATCTCAGGGTCCTTTAAGAAACATCTCCAGCAAAATAGGGAAGACCAGATTTGACACTATTCATTAATAACACAGAAGGACTGAATTAAATATTTTGGACCATATTTTCTGATGGCATAGCCTCATTCACTTCAATGGAATTACAACTGCAGTGAATTTGGCCCTCTATTTGGATTAGAGTTTGGATCTTGGCTAGCATGGTAAAAGAGAAGGCGGTCCAACACAAAAGAAAATATATATAAAGGATATGTAAAGAGTCGTTCCCCTATCAGTTTGAAGTAAACACTGCAATATATTTTTGTCTCTCCATGATCCTCTGGAAGGATATACCCATACTAAAAATAAAATACACATATAAATGGAATGTTATTATAAACAACGTGATTAATACAAAAACATTCAAAAAAGAGACAAAAGGGAAAAAAATCATGTTCTTTCCTACCAGATTCTTCCAGTGCATCTGAAAGTCTTTGTATGAATGAAAAGGAGACTCTGGTGGAATTATATGACTAATACTTATGATCTGACCCATTTTCATGCTGTACAGGGGTAAAGCAAAGACAGAATGCTAGATACAACCCACAGCATAGTTGAAAACACAGTTAATTGGTAAACTGTTTGTTTTTGTTGGAAATTAAATAGAATTTTACCTTGGCAAGACGTAGCACCAGTTACTTAAAATGGAGTGTCTCTGAATGACTGTATTTTTGTTGTCAAATATTTCTAAGATGTTTGCTGAAATGTCAAAGTCTTCCAGCTTCAAATAGAAAAAAGTGTTTTGTTATTTTCAAATATTGCTTCATTTATACAAAGTGAAAAAGGAACACGCAAAACATCTAACGTGCATTCAAATGTACTACTGAAACTTATACATGAATATTCATTTATCAGTCACTGCAAACTGCTAATTTTAGAATTATATTCACATTATCACATGGCAGAGTCTGTTTCAAACTTTAAAAACCTATACTTTCAGGATCTGGCTAAAGATGTAAATGACTTAAAAGCTGATAGGTCATATTGGAGGTACTTTAACATGCAAGGATACTGGATCCAGAAGGACTTGAAGCACAACATAAATGTCCTCCGATTAAGAACATCCTTACTATTCCTGCAGTACTTTTAAATTCTACTCAGAAACTAACATATTTTAATGTTGGACAACTTAGTGACAGTATTGCACCATAATAACCAGGGTAGCAAAAGATCCCAGCAAGGCTACCAAGAAGCTATATGCCTTTGCCTCTTGGAAAAATCAAGAGAGATGCCCAGATATTCTGAGAGAAGACAAGCTGGAGCTAAAGCCATAGACATTCTTAGACCTGGAGAAACATTCTTTTCTGACTCTGTTGTTTGTCATGGTTTGCATCCATCCAGTGACAGACACAGCAATAGAAAGGGCTTTTCTATCTTCAGACTCTAGCAAATTATGGACCACAATGGGATTATACTGATTATTGATAATGAAACTACATCATGTTAATTTCCATCATCACTGCCTGTGTCATTTTCAAGAATACCCTAAAGTTGTCTTTGATTAGTATGTTGTCTAGCGAGGGGGAAAAGTGGAATTTCTTTCTCCGAGAGCCAAAGATATTCTCAAGGATAGAAATGGATTGAAGATGCTTGCTTTTGTAAGCAAAGTAATCCGAAATTTAGTACTCGTACCAGATCAGTTAAGGTGACATGGCGGCTATCAGAGCTGATGTTAATTACTTAATACTGAAGTATGGTTTCCTGATATATTTGCTAACCATGCTCACGTCCAGCATGACCCAAACTGCTCCCACCTTTTTTGGGGTATCACAAAGAAAATGGAGCAGGTTTCAAAGAAGTGCTGTGCAGACAGAAATTCTTTGATAGCTCTGATGGCTAAAAGTTGATAGGTAGTTTTGAACATAAGATGTTACTGTAAGTTATTATAGGATGAAAGTGAAAGAAGGATTATCTCCTGGGGAATATTATGGTATAAGGCGACCTAGTGGCATAAAGAGGTCCATCCATTGTAATCATCATGCACTGTGTGTAGATGTCCTTCTATTCTGTGGAGACTACAAGAAAGGGGTCAGAAACCCTGGTGTCAAACAGGGTTTTTGGTGTTTGTGGATGATACAATGCTTAAATCTCAATGGCTTCATCTGCCTCTATTGCTACTAATTCATCTCCTCCTCCAGAGGAGGACTGTTCTGTAACATCTTTGCGCAGCAGTCCCAAATGTCCCCAAAATGTTTCATGTGAAAAATCTACTATCCTTGGGGAAATAGTTCTACCAGCATGCACTTCCCTTTTCCCATGCTCTGTTATTATTTTCTATGAAATTCTCTTCAAACAGTAACTGTAGGGAAATCTCACAGCTCTGACATTCTGATTGGAATGACTGTCAGACTCCTATGAGTACAGCCATAGCCAATAATATATGGCATATATATTTAGTACAAGATGAGGATAAACAACTAACATAGTGCATGTCCAATGGCAATTGGGAGTAAACATCTTGATCCCCCATGTCCTTTTCAAATAAAGCATCCCAGATAAAATACAGCCAATAAAAAAGTGCAAGTAGGATGAACAAAATTAGCCATAGAAATTAGAACAGTTCTGTACCTTGGGTGGCGGTAGTCGAATTGTGCAAGCCTCTACACTGATGCAAAGTTGGGTCTCTGATACATTGAGGTCCATGACTGAAATAAAATCAAAACCAAAACCACTCTGTATATCTATATAATTGTCTATTAAATGAAAAGGTAAAGCCAAGATGCTTATTTAAAAAAACAAAAAAACCCAAAAACAACCCTCCCACCATTATGCTGTGTAGCAGTACCAAAAAAGAAGAATTCCTCTTCATGTATAAAGAATTATATTCAATTTTTAAAAATCAAAATAAGCATTGTCTGGCTAATTCCTAATATCAGTGACTAAATTTCACTTGTAAAATGTATGTGAACATACATAATTGCACAAAGCTCACAGTTGTGTGTCCAAATGGTCACTTGAATGCACAAATACCAATTTGCACAGGCAATTACCTGCTCCTGAAAATATTTCCAGGTGCAAATATTTTAAAATTTAGTTCTTAAAATTTATATTTGAGTTATATATAGAAAAATATATTTATTTTATTTCTATTTATTCATAACATACTAAGGAACAACCCCACTGTGGCCTGATGTTTTGAGAACTATAAATTTAAGGCAGTTAATCATAGTTACTCATTTTACTTTACTCATGTTCATCAAACCTCCATACTACTTGTGCAGTCTGAACTACATTTGCCTAAAATGAACGGTTATAACCAGGTTCTTTCAACCATATATTTCAATCTATGGTCATAGGTTAAGATTAATAGTATAAAAATACTCCTCTCTCTCTCTTTTACAGAGATTCAATTAATTTGAAAACTGTCCATATAATTTAAAGAAGAATCTGCCAGCAGGTATCATATGATTGAAGTTATTTGTAGATTGCAAAATGAAAAGATATTGAGTTGATATACTAAGACCATGGAAGCTTTAGTACAGTCTTACTAATGTCTAATATATTTACAATATTAACACAATATTGTACTTACCAACAGCATTTTGCCTTCCCATTTGAGACAAAAAATTGCTTCCTTAATAAATAAAATAAGTATGTATTATTTTTATAAAATGTATGCATAAACCTAGTATACTTTAAGACTTTTATCTCAGAAATATGCATGAAAGCACAACACCTATATACATGATTTTTATCTCTCAGTAAGGAATTTGTACACAATTGTTTTTCATTAGGTAACAGTTAATAATGCAACTTCCACCACCGTGTGTGTGTGTGGGGGGGGGGGGGAGGGGCACTTTGTCTGGATAAGTGGGAAGAAAAGGATGTGGCTCCTGTAAGGTTGCTCCTCTCCTTCAAACTGAGGTGGGTAGGGAGAGGGAAGCATTACCTAATCTAGGGCTGGCCAGAGGGGTTAAAGTAAGCCACTGGCCTCCTGCAGGGCTGGGAAAAGGTATATATGCTCTGTCCTGCCAGACAGAACCCTCTCTCATGGATCGGCAGTTCCCACCCACTGGACAAGTGTAGTCTGTTGTGGGCACTGTGCTAGTTGCCTTTTTCAGGACTGGGAAGGAATTTTTCCCTTATCAGATTGGCTGGAATAGTGTGGGATTTTTCACCTTCCACACACCTTCAGGACCTGATTGGGTCAGCCAGGAAGTAAGGTTAAAGTTGTTGCAATGTGGTTGGTAGCACTGTCCAGTGCAGGTAATTATTCCATAGGGAGTCTGGTTCTCTGATTAACTGGAGTTGGAAGTGGACTTAGGGGAAGGCACCCCCTAAAGAAGCTGGGCAACAGGGCTGGTGCTCCTAATGTCTGTTACAGTGAAGAGACAACTCCCTTTCCCCAGCCCCTTAACCCTCACATGAGGGAAAGGCGGTGGGGTCCCAGCAATGGTTGCAATCAAGGTTGGAGGGGTGGGGGCTGTTGGCAGCCCTCCACAAACAGGTGGAAATGAGTGAGAAATGAATGATAACCTGCACTGTATGAGTTATTGCTGGTAATTCCCAGATGAATTAAGTTACTAAAGTTGCAGCCTAAAAAGCCACATTCCTCACATCTTCTTGTTTTTCTTAAATGTCTGGGACAAATTCCTCAGGCTCAAAAGGAGAGCTGGATAGAAACATTGCTTTGTCTTCTTCCATCCACCCAAACCAGCTGATAGATTAGAAGCAACCCCAGAGCTACCATGTATGTTTCACAAGAAAAAGTTTTAGTCTAAGTCAGGGGTCGGCAACCTCTGGCATGCGGCTCGCCAGGGTAAGCACCCTGGCGGGCCGGGCCAGTTTGTTTACCTGCCGCGTCCGCAGGTTTGGCTGATCGCGGCTCCCACTGGCAGTGGTTCGCCGCTCCAGGCCAATGGGGGCTGCGGAAGCGGCGCGGGCCGAGGGATGTGCTGGCCGCGGCTTCCCGCTGCCCCCATTGGCCTGGAGCGGCAAACCGTGGCCAGTGGGAGCCGCGATCGGCCGAACTTGCGGACGCGGCAGGTAAACAAACTGGCCCGGCCCACCAGGGTGCTTACCCTGGCGAGCAGCGTGCCAGAGGTTGCCGACCCCTGGTCTAAGTGATACTATGAAATTAAGAACCAAATAGTGGCCTTGATTCCAGTGAGGAGGGGCCACTGACAACAGATGGGTAGAATGTCTCAGAAAGTACCCAGGGGAGTTGCGGGTAAAGGTGCTGGATAGTGCTTTTCATACTGGTTGAAGAAGGGCTAGTGTGTACTTTGTCTCCACTCTCCCTCATACCAACCAGCTAGCCATGTCCCTTGGCCATGGAAAGCTTGTGGAAACGTTCTGCCGAGGTCACATGAAGGGCACTTGGTGGAAGGAGGAAAGAGCTGTCTGAACACTCTTCTTCATTAGCGTAACTATACATAACAAGATACAGTGTAACCTTGAAATATAAAATAACTATTGTAGCAATATCATCCTTTGGGTAGATAGACTATACACCCCAGAACAAACATTAAAAGTTTAGTTCAATAAAAGTAAACCAATTTCACACCATCTGAGGATCTGGCCCTCTGATTTTAATTCTTTTTCTTGAGTACACTGACTTGGTTTTAAAAGGATGTAAATCTGTTTTGAAAATAGTCAATGAAGAAAAAATGATTCAAAATAAAATAAAAGATTCTGATAACAGTGAGACTGGAACTAAAACAGAAAAATGCATTTTTATCCCAATTTATACTGTAGAATAAATCCATACAATTTCTGTAAGGGATGAATAGCATGTGGTTGTGTTAGGCCTGGTCTACACTAGGAGGTTATGTCGAATTTAGCAGCGTTAACTCGAATTAACCCTGCACCCGTCCACACAACGAAGCTATTTATTTCGACATAGAGGTCTCTTTAAATCGATTTCTGTACTCCTCCCTGACGAGGGGAGTAGTGCTAAATTCGACATGGCCATGTCGAATTAGGGTAGGTGTGGATGGGATTCGACGCTAATAGCTCCGGGAGCTATCCCACAGTGCACCACTCTGTTGACGCTCTGGACAGCAGTCTGAGCTCGGATGCTCTGACCAGCCACCAGCCACACAGGAAAAGCCCCGGGGAAATTTGAATTCCTTTTTCTGTCTGGCCAGTTTGAATCTCATTTCCTGTTTGGACATCGTGGCGAGCTGAGCAGTACTGGCAATGATGCAGAGCTCTCCAGCAGAGGTGACCATGCAATCGCAGAATAGAGGGCCCCAGCATGGACTGATCGAGAAGTCTTGGATCTGATCGCTGTGTGGGGTGATGAGTCCGTGCTTTCGGAGCTGCAATCGAAAAAACGGAATGCGAAGATCTACGAGAAGATCTCAAAAGCCATGACGGAGAGAGGATACAGCCGGGATGCAACGCAGTGCCGCGTGAAAATCAAGGAGCTGAGACAAGGGTACCAGAAGACCAAAGCGTCAAACGGACGCTCCGTATCCCAGCCCCAGACATGCCGTTTCTACGAGGCACTGCATTCCATTCTAGGTGCGGCCGCCACCACTTCCCCACCGTCTGTGGACTCTGATAATGGGGTATTGTCGATGGCCGCTTCCTCGGAGATGTTCGCGGACAGGGAAGATGAGGAAGGAGATGAGGAGGACGAGGCAGTCGACAGTGCTTTCAACGCTGATTTCCCCGACAGCCAGGATCTCTTCATCACCCTCACGGAGATCCCCTACCAACCCTCCCAAGGCGGTAACCCGGACCATGAATCAGGGGAAGGATCAGTAGGTAAGTGTGTTAAACATTTATTTTGAACAGAATAGAAATGGTAGCTTAACAATGGGTTTTTCATGATTAGTTTGCCCTAGGCGCTTTAGTTTTTAGTACTTGCCAGTGCAGCTACTGGAAAATTCTGTCAATATGTACGGGGATAGAGCAGAAATCCTCCTGGGACATCTCCACGAAGATCTCCTGGAGGTATTGTGAAAGCCTTTGCATCAGGTTCCTGGGGAGAGCGGCCTTATTGCGTCCTCCATGGTAGGAAACTTTTCCGTGCCAGGCTACCAGCAAGTACTCTGGGATCATTGCCTCGCAAAGCATGGCGGCATACGGCCCTGGTGTTTGCTGGCATTCACGCAGCATGCGGTCTTTCTCTGTCTCCGAAATCCTCATCAGAATGATATCACTCATGGTGACCTGCTTTGAATTAGGGGAATGTTAGTATTGGGACTGATTGCCTGCTCCTTTACATAACTGTAACCGGCGGTTTACAGCCATGCTGTGGAGGTGGGACAGGGGCAGCATGCAGCATCTTTCCTGGGGACAGCCGCGAGGGGGGTGGGACAGGGGCAGAGTTCATGCTGGCCGGATTGCTGGCAGCAGGAACTGGCCAACGCTAGGAGCATTGCTTGGAATGTGAAAGGAGGGCACTGCTATAAATTAAGCTTTAAGCAGCCAAATGTCTACGGCTTACCATGTCCGCCTGCTAGCCGAATTCCGTTGTCCGGCCCCGCTTGTGTGATCTGTACAGCAAGACCCCAGGCACTCAATGGGAAGGTCGAATTTTCGGCCTTGTACTGAGTGCGCATGTGATTGGTACTGTGCATGGTCTTGTTCACAGAGAGAGACTATATTCATTGTTCGCAAAACTGTATCTTTGTGAGGAATTCACTCCCTTTTTCCCATCCCACAGCTGCGAGTGTCTCCCGAGCTACTCCGGCATCCCCCTCCCAGAGGCTGGCGCAGATCAGGCGACGAAAGAAAAGGACACGGGACGAGATGTTCTCAGAACTTATGGGCTGCTCCCGAACCGAGGCGGCCCAGCAGACCCAGTGGAGGGAGAACATGTCGCAATACCAGCGATCACACAGTGAATGGGAGGACAGGTGGCAGCAGGAAGACCAGCAGGCGACTCAAACGCTGCTTGGACTAATGAGGGAGCAAACGGACACGCTCCGGCGCCTTGTAGATGTTCTGCAGGACCGGAGGCAGGAGGACAGAGCCCCGCTGCATTCTATCTCTAACCGCCCTCCCCCGCCACAAAGTCCCATCCCCCCCTCACCCAAAGTCCCAAGAAGGAGGGGCGGCAGGGGCCGTGAAAAGAGTCACTCAACCCCTGCAGACTGCTCAAGTAGCAGAAGACTCTCATTCCCAAAGATTTGATAAGTCCTTTCCTTCACTCCAAAAGCACCTCACCCAAGCCCCCGTCCCAGTTTCATCCCCTAACTGTGTAGTTGTTAATAAAAAATACGTTTCTGTTAATTACTGTTTCCGTCATGTTCTTTTAGAGGAGAGTGTGTTTGAAGGGGGGCAAGGGGGTTGGTAACACTGGTCTACAATTTTTGAGAAGTCGTCTGCTTCAGAGATAAAATGTGCTATTTATTATGTATTTTGATGTGCTGAATTCAAATATGACAATTAAAACAACTGGCTACTCTTTCGAAGATATTTAAGTTTTTACATTTTATGTCTATGTATATTGTGTAGATAGTAGAGTTTTAATCATAAATTGTAAACCTAGGTCTTTTCATGTGTTTATGGTTGCTTTACATGATATTTCACCTGTCCTGTTTATATAACACTTTAAAAATCAGCAAAAGGGTTATATAAATAAAATTTTTTATGAAACAAAAGGCAAAAAACTATTCTGTACATAGTTTAGTCCTATTCAGTGTCTACTCGGCGCTTCTTGGCTTGTCTCTTGTATTCATTAAATGGAGCATCTCTTGTCACTGTCCAGCAATAGTCTGCAAGCATTGATGGGTTCCCATTTGCCCTGATAGCGTTTCTCCATTGTTGCAATGTCCTGGTGAAATCGCTCGTCGCTCACTGCTCCGCAGTTTGGTGGAAAAAAATCTAGATGAGAGTGCAAAAAATGTATCTTTAGTGACATGTTGCAACCAAGGCTTTTGTATGCCTTGAGGAGGTTTTCCACCAACAACCTGTAGTTGTGTGCCTTGTTGTTTCCGAGAAAATTTATTGCCACTAACTGGAAGGCTTTCCATGATGTCTTTTCCTTGCCACGCAGTGCATGGTCAAATGCATCATCTCGAAGAAGTTCACGAATCTGAGGACCAACAAAGACACCTTCCTTTATCTTAGCTTCACTTAACCTTGGAACCTTTTCCACGGAGGTACTTGAAAGTTGCTTGTGTTTTGTCAATGGGCCATTGACAAAGTTCTTCATCAGACCTAGCTTGATGTGTAAGGGTGGTAACAAAATCTTCCTTGATTCAACAAGTGGTGGATGCTGAACACTTTTCCTCCCAGGCTCCAATGACTGGCAGAGTGGCCAATCTTTCTTGATGTAGTGGGAATCTCTTGCACGACTATCCCATTTGCAGAGAAAACAGCAGTACTTTGTGTATCCAGTCTGCAGACCAAGCAAGAGAGCAACAATCTTCAAATCGCCACAAAGCTGCCACTGATGTTGGTCATAGTTTATGCACCTCAAAAGTTGTTTCATGTTGTCCTAGGTTTCCTTCATATGGACTGCATGACCAACTGGAATTGATGGCAAAACATTGCCATTATGCAGTAAAACAGCTTTAAGACTCGTCTTCGATGAATCAATGAACAGTCTCCACTCATCTGGATCGTGAACGATGTTGAGGGCTGCCATCACACCATCGATGTTGTTGCAGGCTACAAGATCACCTTCCATGAAGAAGAATGGGACAAGATCCTTTTGACGGTCACGGAATATGGAAACCCTAACATCACCTGCCAGGAGATTCCACTGCTGTAGTCTGGAGCCCAACAGCTCTGCCTTACTCTTGGGTAGTTCCAAATCCCTGACAAGGTCATTCAGTTCACCTTGTGTTATGAGGTGTGGTTCAGAGGAGGAGGATGGGAGAAAATGTGGGTCCTGTGCCATTGATGGTTCAGGACCAGAAGTTTCATCCTCTTCCTCTTCCTCGTCTGACTCAAGTGAGAATGATTCTGGTGCATCAGGAACCGGCAGTCCTTCTCCGTGGGGTACTGGGCATATAGCTGATGGAATGTTTGGATAATGCACAGTCCACTTTTTCTTCTTTGACACACCTTTCCCAACTGGAGGCACCATGCAGAAGTAACAATTGCTGGTATGATCTGTTGGCTCTCTCCAAATCATTGGCATTGCAAAAGGCATAGATTTCTTTTTCCTGTTCAACCACTGGCGAAGATTTGTTGCACAAGTGTTGCAGCATATGTGTGGGGCCCACCTCTTGTCCTGATCTCCAATTTTGCAGCCAAAAGAAAGGTGATAGGCTTTCTTAACCATAGTGGTTATACTGCGCTTTTGTGATGCAAAAGTCACTTCACCACAAACATAACTTCTGCTATCTGCACTGTTCACACAAGTACGAGGCATCTCTGCTCACTTTGGCTAAACAGAAATGTGTCCCTTTGCAAAATCAAACACTGACCAATAAGAGAGCACGACACTGTATGATTTCTAGAGCTGATATAGGGCAATTTTGTTCAATAGAGAGATGTAAGCTTCGCTATGATTGCATCATCCATGACTTCTAGGAATAACATTATGCAATTCATATCATATATGATGCAATACCAGCTTCAGATTGCATCATTCATTGTTTTGCCTAAAAAGCAAGTACTGTCCAAATCCAGTCATAGATTTATTCATAGATCCAGTCAAAGATGTATTTTAGTCATTTCTGGTTTAAATTGAGATCCCTTCCCTTTATAACTCACTTATCCTCCGCCATTCCCAAGTCAAGGGTCGTGTATATACTGACCCAATAGCATATCTTGAAAACTAGAGCCAATCAACAATTTTAAGAATCATTTTCATTCTCAGTGACCCAGAATTAGTAAAGTTTGACTACATTTATTTCAGAAGCATTTTGGCTGTAGAGCAGTGCTAATTGGAGAGGGCAGTCACCTTTACCAGGGTACAGACACGGGGACAGGCTCAGCAGAAGGTCACACACACATTGCAGTCACTAGGCACCCTGGTCAGGCTGGGAGGTAGTTTTCATGTTCTGTGTGTGGGGGGGCTATGTGAGTTTGTGGCGGGGGAGGGCGAAAAACAGATCTTATGCAGCGGTCCTTAGCCTGGATGACAGAGCCACGCAGCAGGGGATCTGTAACCGATCTCCCCTGCCACAAAGTCACATAGCCCCCACACACAGAGTCCCGAAAAGGAGGGGTGGCAGGCTCCATTGAAACAACCTGTCCACCACTGCGGACCGCTCTAGGAGCAGGAGCCTGTCATTCCTCGAGTTTAGAAGCGTCCTTTCCATCACTACACCCGCTCCGCATCACAGTCTGCGTCCCAGTTTCAACAATTTACCACGAAATCCGTAATAAAGAAAACGGTGTTAATGAACAAAGTTTCATTTATTTTATTTTTAAAGGTGTGTTGGAAGGGGGTTGGTAACTGGAGAGGATAGTCAATATTAACTGGGTAAAGAAACGGGGGCAGGTTCAGCTTCTGTTTAAACAAACTTAATAGTCACAGGTTACCCTGCTCACTCTGGAACCTAGCTTTCAAAGCTTCCCGAATGCACAGCGCGTCCCGCTGGGCTCTTCTATTCGCCCGGCTGTCTGGCTGGGCGTAATCAGCAGCCAGGCGATTTGCCTCAACCTCCCACCCCGCCATAAACGTCTCCCCCTTGCTCTCACAGAGATTGTGGAGCACACAGCAAGCTGCAATAACAATGGGGACATTGGTTTCGCTGAGATCAGAGCGAGTCAGTAAGCTTCTCCATCTCCCCTTGAGACGTCCAAAAGCACACTCCACCACCATTCTGCACTTGCTCAGCTGGTAGTTGAAGAGTTCTTTTTCACTGTCCAGGGCGCCTGTATAGGGCTTCATGAGCCAGGGCATTAGCAGGTAGGCTGGGTACCCGAGGATCACTATAGGCATCTCCACATCCCCAACAGTTATTTTGTGGTCCGGAAAGTAAATACCTTCCTGCAGCCGTCTAAACAGACCAGAGTTCCTGAAAACGCGAGTGTCATGAACCTTGCCTGGCCATCCGACGTTGATATTGGTAAAACATCCCCTATGGTCCACCAGTGCTTGCAACATCATTGAAAAGTAGCCCTTTCGGTTAATGTACTGGCTGGCCTGGTGGTCCGGTCCCAGGATAGGGATGTGAGTTCCATCTATAGCCCCACCACAGTTTGGGAATCCCATCGAAGCGAAGCCATCTATGATCACCTGCACGTTTCCCAGGGTCACTACCTTTTGAGAGCAGTAGCTCAACGATTGCATTGGCTACTTGCATCACAACACCCCCACGATAGATTTGCCCACTCCAAAGTGATTCGCGACTGACCGGTAGCTGTCTGGCATTGCAAGCTTCCAGAGGGCTATGGCCACTCACTTCTGGACAGTCAGGGCTGCTCGCATCCGGGTGTCCTTGCGCTTCAGGGCAGGGGACAGCAACTCACAAAATTCCAGGAAAGTTCCCTTACGCATCCTAAAGTTTCGCAGCCAGTGTGATTCATCCCAGACCTGCAGCACTATGCGGTCCCACCAGTCCATGCTTGTTTCCCGGGCCCAGAATCGCCGTTCCACAGCATCAACATGACCCATTGCCACCATGATGTTCACGGCGCGGGGTCCCGTGCTTTGTGAGAGGTCTGTGCCCCTCTCAGACTTAATGTCCTCACCGTGCTGCCATAGCCTCCTCGCCCGATTTCTCAGCATCTGCCTCTGAAAAAGGTGGATGATAAGGTGCGAGGTGTTGACAACGGCCATAACTGCAGCGATGATTGCAGCGGGATCCATGCTCGCAGTGCTGTGGCGTCCGCGCTGTCAATCACCAGAAAAGTGCGCAAACTGATTGCCCGCCGGTGCTTTCACGGAGGAGGCGGGAGTGAGGGTTGAATGACGACAGTTACCCAAAACCACCCTCGACACATTTTTTGCCCCAGCAGGCATTGGGGGCTCGACCCAGAATTCCAATGGGCAGCGGGGACTGCGGGAACTGTGGGATAGCTACCCACAGTGCACCGCTTCCAATGTCGACGCTTGCCCCGTTAGTGTGGACTTTCAAAGTCGAATTACTGTCCTTAGTGTGGATACACACGTTCGACTTTGTAATATCGGTTCCACAAATTCGCTTTAAGTAAAATCAAACTACTCTCGTAGTGTAGACATACCCTTAGAACCACATCCACCGGTGTCTGGTCTTCTACATTTGATAATTTGGCACTCTTCTCCCCTTGTTCAGTTAGTAGGGGAAACATTGTTAGGTGGTAAGAACAACATCTAGCCTTATGAAACTTGGTGGAAAGACATGGTCGTAAAGCATGTCATGGTCATCTTATGTAAGTGAAGTGTGCAACTTCTGTGAAACAGAAGTGTTGATTATGAACAGCTGATTTTGAAACCTATTTACAGTATTTTCATAAATTATTTGCTGTACTGCAAAATTTGATTTTGAAATTATTAACTGAATATGCTATGGTCAATTTAAATGGTTATTAGATCAATTACACGGGAAGGAGAGACAGAAAATTTGAATTACTTGTCCTTTTATATTATTCATTAAAAAATTGAACTGGGATAAAGAAACAATCATAGAAATACAAACAAACAAACAAAATGTAAGACTAATAATCAAAGAGTAGGCAACATATGCATGGCAAATATAATTTAAAAATAATAAAGTACTGAAAGTCAAAGGGTCAGACTCTGACCCAGTTGAGTAAGATACCTTGTACCAACAGATGACCAGCCTTATTCCAGCTGGGGGCAAGTCTGGTTATAAGTGTGTAACAGAGACATGGTTGAAGGATGGCTGGGCCAACTCTCACTGGAGCCTCAATCTAGTAATATTAACCAAGGGGAAAAAAAGATTTAAATAATTATATAATAAGTAGATTTTAAAGCAATTAAATCAAGATTTTATAAAAGATAATCATACTGTCATTTGGGGCCAGATCCTGAAAGATGCTGAGCACCTGTACCCTTTATTATAGTTGGGAACTGCAACAGAATTGAGCCCCTTGGGATTTGGCCTTTTACATTTTACTGGACACCAACATTAAGGTGCATTCTAATGCATTCTGGGTTTTTGAAGGGTCAGAAGGTTGGGGGGAAAGGAATGACTGAATGAGTTATATACAGTACTTTTCAGTGGATACTGTTTATATCTCATGCCAAACTCTAACCAGTGAGTCCCAACATGTACACACATCAAACCCAGCTGCCGGTCTAGCCTGAGATCAAGGATGTTTTTTGATGAGATCACAAGTTTGGTTGATTAAGATAATTGTGTTGACATAATATACCTAGACATCAGTAAAGCATGTGACTCAGTCCCACATGACAATCTGTTAAAAAATAGTACTAGACAAAAATCAATGTAGCCTATACTAAACACATTAAAAACTGGTTAGCTGATAGCTCTCAAAAAGGATGTTTCTAGTGAGGTCCTATCTGTTCTCAGTCCAATGCTATTCAATACCTTTATCAGTGATCTGGAAGACAATATAAAATAATTGCTAATAAAACTTTCAAATGACACAAAAAATGGTAGAATGGTAAATAATGATGGGGTCAGATTAGTTATACAATTTGACATAGATCACTTGGTAAGGTGGGCTCATCTGAACAAAAGGTCTTTTTATACAATCAAATGCAAGGTCATACATCTAGGAACAAAGAAAGGTAGGCCACAATGAAGATGCACATGCATGATTACAACTTGGTTTTGATTATAACTACTGGCTTCCTACTTAGCAGTTGCTGAAAGTCCACACTCAGCCATACAAATGCAAACGTTGTATCACAGGCAATGTAGCACAACAGAATCATAATATACATTGCAAACAAAACAAAAACAGGTCATGGACAAGGCTTCACAAAGTTTTCTATACTTTGCATTATTTGGTACTGCAAGCCAATCCTATAATACACAGCATACGCATTTTGTGCAAAATTTAAGTAGGGGGGAGATTTTCTGTTGGAATGGAAATTGCAAGCACTATGAAAAACATCATTACTACTGGGATCACAAGTACTGGCAACAATGAATAAGTGTAAAAGTGTGAAGAATCACTTACTGTAGCTCCATGTTTCTCTACATAAGCCTGACATTTTCCTGTTTTGTAAAAAGATATCTAAACAAAAACAAAAAAGAATTATCTGAACCTTTTGAACTTAAAAGGAGTATTCAACAATTACTGGTGCAGCCTTACCACATTCTGTACTAACCATTCTTCCAGAGCCAAGTCCTTGATATCTACCTGTCTTAATTATTGGTGGGGTTTTTGTATTATTATAGAGCCTAGAAGCCCTAGTCATGGACTAGGACCCACTATGGCAGAAATTTCTAATAAAATTGCTTTGAAACTACCTCAACTGTCCTGAAGTGGGGCTGGTGACTGAAAAGATCCATAATGGACCCAGGATGGCTGCTGTTGGTCTCTTCCCTGGCTAACTCCATTCTCAAGGTCAGCGGGGAAGAGCTATTTTTCTTTGTCCCTAACCAATGACCAACATAAAATATTTAATTAATGCAGTTGGATGAAAATGTCTTCAGACAGGGCTGGCTCTAGGTTTTTATACAGCTCTGTGCAACTCATGACATGCAGGGTCCCATTATATTCCCCCCACCACAATTTCTGAGGCTCTTGATCGTGACACTGGGGAAGGAGGAAAGAATATTTTTAAGTGACAAACGTAGCAATGTCCATTTCAATTTTTGCTGTTTAGGAGCAACAATTATATGTTTTATTAGATTTTTGTATATTCATCTTGATAAGAAAGAGATTTTTTATACATTAAAAAGTGAATACATAATTTAAATAAAGTCACTTTTCAGTGTTAGACGTCAGGCCTGGCCCAACAGCATCTTTGTTTTATAAGAACTAGCTCATTAATATGTGAAGTGAATGATAGTTTAAAAGCACCAGGCACAATATTTTAAAAATACATAAAATATATAGTAGTATATAACATTAAAAATGGTGTAATTTAGTTTACAGTGAAAGTTAAGAGATTGCCTTATTATGTAAAAGACACTCCCAAAGCATCGCCAAATATTTTGGGTAAAATCCTGGACCTACTGAAGTCAACAGTTTTACCATTGTCTTCAGTATGGCCAGGATTTCACTCCTCCTCAACGCTTAAGGAACATTTCACTGTACTTCTCTATATGAAGTGATGATACACATTACTTACCACTGTCCTTTCAAATAATATGCCACATACATTATTGGTGTTAATTTACGTATTTTGCAGTAACAATTTATATTTAAACTGTATCAATTTACTTATAGTAGTTCTACTAATAAAACAACTTGAATATACAGATAGAAATACTGTAAGTATCAGAGATTTTATTACTGACCGCCATTACAACTGAAATTTGATTCAGTGTTCCAGGGACAGGTGAGGAAAGGATGTCTTGATGAAGAAATAACAATTGCCTACAAAGATAAAACTTTTCAAAATTAATTCTGAACTGAATTTCCTCTAAATTGGGCTTGACATCTCAGCATTAGGTTACCTTTATTTTAGCTATATTTTCCTAAAGCTTAACTACATTTTCCAGTAGTTCAGTAGAAAATGCTAGATAGCTCAAGTTACTGAGTCACGTCCCACCCAGACTGGTCAGTCACAAACAGTTATCTGATAATTGTTTGGAGACCTTTGTGAGAAGAAACAAAATCCACATTCAGAATTGGCACTCACTCTCTCCCAGAAGGTGGGAAGGTAAATGTGAAACAAAACAAGAGTAGGAATGGTAACTGGAGTATGTTGGGAATGAGAGTGTGCTTTTTGGGAGAGAACTACCACTTTATTCCTCACCTCAACCTCTGTAAAACACTGTAATATCTTAGGTGATACATTCAAAGAGTTCCAACTTTGCATAGGACTATGGACTAACTTTTATTCTTTTTATTCTATTTTATTCTTTTATAATCTTTTATTATTCCCTTACTAATTCAGTGGTCCACTCTTGACAAGTGACTTAAAATTGAACACCTTTACAACCTATAAAGGATTTTGTTGCCTTTTTTTTTTTAAACAATCATCATGTACCTTACCAGAACAGCTATAGGAAAAAAATGTATTATGTAATAAGTATGTCATAACTGTTAGGAACTTTACTGATCTTGTTACAGTTAACTACTACTACTAATGAAATACTTTAACAAAAAATAAAATAAAATTGCTTCTTGAGAATGGCAACCCTTATTTGCCTTTACCTGCAAATCTTCATCTGTGTATTCCTAATCTCATTTTCTGCCAATTTAGAACTCAGTGTAACCTTAATGGCACAGAGTTTTTGTAACTCAGGCAGACTGACAAAGAACAGCGACTGGTGTCTTGTGTCATTCATCTTATTTTGTTAACTGTCCCAACTCAGCAGCTTAGTCTTTAATAAAAGAAAAATATTACTTCATTATCAAAAAGAGGAGGCTATTATTAGGATATTGTGTAATTATGAGATAATGCAGACTTAAGCAGAGTCAGAATGAGCTCTACCCTGACATCTGGTGGTGAGTTGTGGAAAAGGACTTCAGGGGCTGATCTCGTTTGCATGGGCACACCCACCCCACCTAGCATGATGGGACTGCTTGCCCAAATAGTCACTTTGGCTGCTGTGGGATCCCCAGTCTCTTTGTTATTGGGGCAGGAGTAATAAAGTGTTGTTATCCTGGTTATGTGAATCAAGGACAGTAGAACTGTACTTGGCATTTTATAACAGAGGGACTCAAAATTAATTCTCGCCCTCAACTAAGCCAAACTTACTTGGGGATGGGTCTTTTGCTCATGGTTTGTGTTATGAATCCTGTTTGTGGTGTTTCCCCAACATAATGCCACATTGTTTCCCTCCTTTATTAAAAGGCTTTTGCTACACTCAGACTCTGTACTTGCGAGAGGGGAAGTACTGCCTCTTAGAGGTGCCCAGGGGGGTGGTATGTAATTGTCTGAGGTCACTGGATGGGGGCTTGAGCCGGTTTTGCATTGTGTTTTTGAAACGGAACCCCTAAATACTGAACCCGGCCCTTGTTGCTGCCAACTCTGACGGGCAGAAGGGTTACACAAACAAATTCATCAATATGACTGTATTCCTATTAACATTAGGTGGGAGTTTATAACATATAATAGCTTAGTCAGCTTAGACAATTTATCACATTTCATGCATTTTATAACACAGTAAGCATAAACCTCACAGATGATGTTAAAGTAATGTTATGGGCCCATCTTATGTTCACAAAAGCAAGACGCTTCAGAGTTAAGGCAAGAATGACATTGTTGTGTCAACATTTTGGACCAATCAAGACCCTGTGAGCCACAAGTGGAGACCTCTCTCGGTCAGGATCACGCCTTCCTGCATGGAAAGAGGAGTCATCTGCCTCTGCACTGTAATCTTTTTTCTTACCCCAGCATTCCAGTAGGGATCTGAGTCAAGCAATGGTAATAGGCAGGCTGAGGAACAGATTGCAAGCCACACGACTAGACTAGACACACATAAAAGTCCCTCCCAACGCACCGTGCTGGAAATGTAATATATCCTAGAGGCTATTTCTGTGTCCTCCACCAAAGTTTGTCCCCCTTTTCAAACTATAGGGGAATATTATATTCTATATAGTTTCTTATACCATGCTTATACCTGAGCATTTTCTAGTGCATTCAGCATCTGTCACATATTATTTGTTTCCATTCTCTACCCAGAAGAAGTATGCACAGTGCAGTGGTATGTTTTGGTAGGGATTTTTTAATATACATGCAGCTATGTTTATGTTACAGAAGGCAAGATCAACAAAACATGCCCTGCATTAGGAATGGAAGGTGGTGAGATTTGTGATAATCATTAGGAATTTATTCCACAGTCTCACACTACTCCTGAGAGAGCTATGTCTCTGGCAAAGATGAGTTTTATCCTTACTATATTGCTGCTAAAAAACACACACAGCTGGAGTTTCTTAAGTGCTGAAGGCCAATATTAAAGCAAGGAGATCCATGCTGAGAATTCCTTCTCTTCAGCTCCCTTGTGCTGGTTTTCCCATAGGAATGGATGATTAGGAAGCAGAGCTTCAGCTGGTGTAAACTGTCATTGGTTTCACTAAAATCAATGAAAGCTATAACAATGTACATTATCTGAAGATTTGCCCTTATGCCTTTAGTTATTGCACTGCAGACCAGATAAAGTCTGAAGGCTATAGTGTAACCTGTTTGGAACTAGATCACTTATGACACAAAAAGTTAATGAACAGCTATTTCACTGCACAAAGAAAACGTATTCAATTAACAGAAATATTCCAGAAAAAAAGAAATAGTTAACTAAGAAAGACTACTTATATCCAATCCGTCATCCACGTATTGCCTGATAATTATAGCTGTTCTCATAATCTCCTCCCACCCCACAAATAATCATGAAGGATGGAATGGCCTTACCAGAGCAGAAGAAATAGTAACAATAATAATGCAATCCCCTTGTTAAAATTCTGCAAAGTTACAATTCATCTGAAAAGATTATTTGTAAATTATGACTTTAAGAAATCTGAACAAACATTTATTAAGGAATAAATGTTACAGATTAATGTTACATTTGTAATTTTACTCTAATGAATACCTTGCTTAAAATTCAACCACATTTCTCTAAAAAGAGTTTAAGTATGATTAAATCTGTGGCCCAAAAACTGAAGACCAGCAGTTTATCAATTAAATAATCCCATGCAAATAAAATGCAGGGTAAAATGTGGAGCTACACATCATACAGCCTCATCATACAGACTGAAAGCTGAAACTAATGGCACATCTAAATTGTCCTGCAGTTTGTATTACAGGGGTCTGAATAGGAGTGTGCACCAAATGCTGTGCTGTAGCTCCCCCAAGTGGATGCTGCAAGTCTGAACTAACAGTTTCTTTGAAGCTGTTTGAAGACGATTACATTCATGTTTAGCAGCAATCTTTTAGTTTGTGCCCAGAGTGTCCACATGGGGGGAATTACAACACAGCACTTTGGTGTGAAATGCTAGTCACACTCCCATAGTGCGAACTGCAAGGTAGTGTAGACAAGACCTCAGCAGAGTCACAT
>NW_020664409.1:17463721-17608106 GCF_002925995.2 Terrapene triunguis
AAGTTTGGTCACATAGTCTCCCTGATACTCAGTTTTCTGTTTTATGAAAAGTGATGTCAGTGTGAAAACTGCACTTTAAGTATTAGAAGATGATTTGTGGTTGAACATTTTAATAGGTATATATGCATATAGAACTTACCCTACTGGATCAGACCAGTGGCCCAACTAGTCCAGTAACCTGTCTCTCTTGGTATCAAATACTTCAAAGAAAGGAACAAGTAACCCCATACTAGACAATTATGGTGTATCTTGCCAATAGAGATGTTTTTTCCAATCCCGTCAATTAGTGGTTGGATTACAGTAAAAAAAAATGTATCCTAATATAACTGCAGGTAGCCACATAATCCATATAAATACCAAATATGAAGAGAAGCACGGTCCAATAGGCCAACATCACAAACCGCAGATAAGACACACTCCCTGCCCCCGCCCCCAACACTCACTTGTTCATGAGTCACTTGCAAAGAGGAAAGCTCTGCCCCACCGGACCTCCAAGGTGGCACAGGCTGCTTACAGCTTGTCAGCAGGGTTCAATGATGGAAGGCAGATTAAGGATGCCCTTCAAATAAATACAGTTCAAACAACTGTTTAGTTTGCTCCAACTATTTAATTTCACCCCATCTATTTCTTTCCCCAAATCCTTCTAAACTGGAGAAAACTGCTCCTAGCCGGCCACCGCCCAGAGCAACTTCCAGCCCACAGGAGCAGCGTTTGGGACGCTTTGCTTTGGATTTAGAGCAGAGGTGGGCAAACTACGGCCTGCGGGACAGTCCTGCCTGGCCTGAGCTCCCGGCCGGGGAGACTAGCCCCCGGCCCCTTCCCTGCAGCCCTCCCACCCCCAGCTCACTCGCTCCGCCGCCGGCGCAATGCTCTGGGTGGCAGGGCTGTCAGCTCCTGGGCAGCGCGGCCGCAGAGTTAGGCCTGACCCGGTGCTCTGTGCTGCGTGGTGGCAGCAGCGGTGTGGCCCGTCTGCAGCTGGGTGGCGCGGCTGTAGAGCTGCCAGCCACCGGTGCTCCAGGCAGCGCGGTAAGGGGGCAGGGAGCGGGGTGGTTGGATAGAGGGCAGGGGAGTTCGGGGTGGTGGTCAGGGGGCGGGGGTGTGGATAGGGGTCGGGGTCACAGGGGGAATAGGGAGTTGAATGGGAGCACGGGTCCCAGGGGGGTTGGATGGGGTGGCAGGCAGGGGCAGGGATTCCAGGGGCAGTCAGGGAGAAGGGGTGGTTGGATGGGGCAGAGGTCCCAGGGGGGCAGTCAGGAATGAGAGGGGGGGTTGGATGGGCCGGTGGGGGGCAGTCAGGGGCAGGGGTTCCCAGGACAGTCAGGGGACAAGGCGAAGGCGTGGTTGGATGGGGCAGGGGTCCTGGGGGGGCGGTCAGGAATGAGAGGAGGGGTTGGATGGGGTGGCGGGGGGTAGTCAGGGGCAGGGATCTGGGGGCGGTCAGGGTGTGTGTGTGTGTGGCTGGTGCAGGGGTCAGGGAGGGGGGGACGTCAGGGAACAGGGGGGTTGAATGGGGTAGGAGTCCTGGGGGGGAGGGGGGACATATAGGACATGGGGGCCGGGCCACGACCCCTTCCCCTAACTGGTCCTCCATACAATTTCCGAAACCCGATGCGGCCCTCAGGCCAAAAAGTTTGCCTGCCCCGATTTAGTGCATGAGGAATGGGGGGGGGGGGCTGCTGAGAGATTTATCAGATCACTATTGAACCTCCTCTTTCCGCAAAATGTGGATGGGGTTAGTTCTGTGGAGTACTTTATTCCCGGAATAAAGCTGAGGAAGCAGCTTCCCTGGGGCAAAGGGGAGAAGGACCAAGCCCCCGCCCATCCCCAGTAGTGACAAGTGAATGGGGGTGTCCAATGGAGGGGCAGGGACGGAACCAGGCCAGGGCAGCCCCTAGACCCTCTCCCCACGCCGCTCCTCGCCTCAGCACGGCGCTCTCACGGGAGGGGGCGACTCGGCATGCTAACCGCGCGCTCCCTCCTCCACTCGCTTCGCGCCTTTCCTCCCGCGGCCACCGGCCGCCTTCAGCTCGCGCGGCTTAGAGCAGGTGCGCGAGGCTGCTGCGTACGCGGGCGTCGGCTCCCGCCAATTTTCAAGATTTCAGCTTGCCCTCCCCTCGCCCAAGGCCGGGTACCAGGACAATGGAGAGACCACACAGCGCCCCTACAGTCCAAGCCGCCCCATGCCACACGGCATGTCTGGCAGGAGAGGAGAAGTCACATTAACCCCCCCCCCCCCCCGCATGGTGCTGAAGGGCCACTGGGCACATTCTGTGTTAGATTGAAACGAAACGAAACGCTGCCTGCACTATGCCCACAGTGCGACCTGCGGGGCTCCCGGGGAACTCGTCAGTCACCCCCAGGTGGGTGAAACTATGAAACTAACAATCGCCGGATTCCCTTAAGGCCCGGTCTAGATAATAAGTCGGAGGTGACGCCATTACCATCCATTAGTGTTGCAGAAATATCGCTTGAATTTAATGAATGGAAGTTGCCTGAATAAATTAGCAAAATGAGCTTAACTAGTAGAAGGGGAATTACACATTTCTGTCGCAATATCTTACGATTACTGCATTTCCTCTTTTCAATTAAGCGTTTACTGCTAATTGATACTGAAGCGTTTTGACTTCACTGATTTGCGTAACTGTGACAATCCGGCTACAGTTGTAAATGGCATAACAAAGGTCAGCACGTGTTTACTGAATGGTTTGGAGGAAAGGAAAATTACATTTAAGGAGATGATCAAATCACCAGTACAGAATTCACAATTCAGTGTAATGAAATGTATTTGTATGGCTAAAAATTTGTTCTGCTAAGCTAAACAGTCACAGCTGGTTGAAAAAATGTGATGAAAAACAGACAAAAATATTTCCATGCAATTTTACCCTCATTTTCAACCAGTTTCATCATCAGTCTAGGGGCCCAGAATAAGACTTCATCTTAGGCAGCAGCTGTCTGTACAACATGCCTATTTGGTGGTAACATCCATTTCTAAACTGGCAATAGGTTGCTGCCCCCTACACTGAACTATTTATTCTGTTTCTTTCACTGCTGAAGTTATGCTCAGTTTTTCTCCATTTTTAATGTGAGATTTCTTGCTTACAGATTTCATTGCCTTACATTGCTGCTCCCTTCTCTGGCTTCCCCTATTAAGTGGGATTTCATAGACTATTAGGGTTGGAAAGGACCTGAGGAGATCATCTAGCCCAACCCCCTGCTCAAAGCAGGACCAATCCCCAGACACATTTTTACCCCAGTTCCCTAAATGGCCCCCTCAAGGATTGAACTCACAACCCTGGGGGTTTAGCAGGTCAATGCTCAAACCCCTGAGCTATCCCTCCCCCCTCTCATACTTCAGGGGAATTTATGAATGCGCTGTACTGAACTACCGTAGTACACAAGGATAATTGGGAGGTGGCCTTGGAAGATGAGAGAGCGGCAAGGCCTATGGAAAAGGGAGGTTGAAGGGGAGCTCTAGTCCTAAGCAGCCTGAGAAGTGAGGTTTCACCACGAGCAATTGACAAGAGGAGACGAGGGAAGCTCCTGGAGACAGGGGCCACATTAACAGCACGTGGGATGCAGAGAGTGGTTCCCCTACGAAGCAGCAGCTCTCAGGCCCAGGTCCTATACTGGGGGGTGGGCCGCGGAGCGGTTATTGTAGGAAGGGGAAAAAGGGACACAGCGGTGTGGGCAGGACTCAGCCAGAAGGGGCTGAGGGGGAAGGGGGCGGGGCTCAGTCTCGGGTACTGCTTGGGGAGTTTAGCTCTCGCAGCGTCACGTGATCCCGAGGCTAATAGCGGCCGTATGGTGGGGAGAGTTGAACGGAGGGCACGAGACTGTGTCCTTCCCCTCCCCCTCATTGATGTAACCAAACCGCGACGCAATAGTTTCTTAGAATTAAGGGAAAAAACAGGCTGTAATACTGGGAAAAGCCTCTCATTCATCATTCAGCCAATGAGGTGCCGGCGGGGAAAGGCGGAGGAGACGGGCTGTGATAGGCCGGGCGCTGACTGACATCCAATCAGCTTGCGCGCGAGGTGATAAGACTGCCGGAGGGGGGGTTGAGTCACTCCTACTCCGTCGAGAGCCGCTGTTACGAGAGGAGGGTCGCGCGCTGCTCAGCTGGGGCGATGGCGGCGAATGCCTGCGAGGAGTGGCGGGGCCGTTACTACCGGCTCGAGGAGATCCAGACGCACAACCACAGCCAAAGCACCTGGATCCTCCTGCACCACCGCATCTACGACCTCACCAAGTTCCTGGAGGAGGCGAGTGCCGGGGCGCGCTGGGGGGTTTAAATCCCCTGGCGGTGGGTGGAACGCTGGGGGGGCTCCCAGCGCCAAGCGCCGCTCAGGCTCCCTGGCAGTGCACCCGCTGCCCCCGCGGGCTGGGCACTCGCAAGCCGGGGACGGGGTGCAAAACTCCTGACCACCTGTATCAGAACGTCCCGCTTACGCGTAGGCCTCTGGGGTCAGAGCCTGAGCAAAGATAGTTGCTTCTCCGCGTAGGGGGAAGGGTGCGGCCCCCCCATTGGGGGTATCACTTGGGGGTATCACTTCAGACCAGTTTGGAGAGTCACACGGTGTGTGGAGTAGGAGGAGGAGGTGCTAGACTTGGGGAGTTGCTGCTCAGAGTTGCTTTTGAGACTGTTGGTTTGGCCAAGTTAGGAGGGCTTGAAAACTGCGGTTGGTTCTTGTGCAGCGTTTGCTAGAAAGCACCTTTGTTCCCTGAGGGGGAAGGGGCTGTAGGTTTGGCTGCTCGCCGGGGATCGAGGTCAAAAACATAACCCTGCCTTATTCTTTGTGCAGTGCAGCGCATGCTCTCCGATGCCCAGGACCCTGCCTGTTTCAACACACGGGTCCCCAAAACGTCCCAGTCGTTCTCCTGGAAGCCTGACGTGTTGAAAACTTAATGTCCAGGGCATATAATTTAACCTGGTTTCACTCTGTGCATTTTAATGGTGCATGTTTGCCTTTCCCCCCCTTTAAACAGCATAGAAAAGCTACATTTAAGAAAATATGAATGTGATGAAGCTAGTGAGTGAGCACTTAACTTTAACAGTTAAGCTTGTAGGCATGTGTTAGAATCATCTTTAACTGCATGATCACCTTTCTTTTTTCAGAGCCCTTGACTTATTTAGTGAACAAATGCGATGGTGCATAATTAATGACATTGTTTCCAATAACTTAATAAAAGAGTAATGAAGAGAGCAATTGTGCACTGTACAAATTCCCTAACCAATTTTTTGAAAAAATTCTCTTTGTTATGATGATTTTAAAATTAGATTATCTGATTTGGCAATGCATTCATCTTGTATCCTTGGTTCATTCACTATGAAGTATTCAACTTATATATGATGGCCAAAATTTTGCTCTGCTATTCAAAATAAGCACAGGTGTGACTTCAGTTAATTCAAGGGAGTTACTCCAAATTTACTTTAACTTTGAATAGACTTTGGCTCAGAATATGTATGGGTCTGTAAAACTGAGGCCTCCAATTATTTCAAAATCCTGCTTTGGTATTTAAATGTGCTTTAAATACTTGTGCTTCAGGACATATGTAGATTACTCTAAGGTTTTGTCTATACAAAGGTACTTGTAGCTTTAACTAACTGCTGGTGCAGCTTTACTGGTAGAAGCTGTAGTGCAGACCGAGAACGTAGTTGTCTTCACCACTATTTATGTGAAATGCTCAAGTCATATGTCTACAGTAGTGCGCACAATTACTGTCTGCATCAGTGATGAATTACTGATGAGACACATACTAGTGTAGACACAGCCATAGAGAATTCAGATTCTTATGGTTTGAAGTGGGGGCTTAAAACACACTTAAGGACTATATAAAAGTATGTGAAGCCTGCAAAGTAAAATGCTCAGGTTTACGAAAATGCAGGATTGAGTTCCATGTATTCATTAGTAATCTTTAACAGAGTACTGACTCATATTCTGTGTGAAGAAGGGTTTTATTTGCTGTTGCAGGTAACACCTAAAATTACTTGGTGACAGGTTTCAGAGTAGTAGCCATGTTAGTCTGTATCAGCAAAAAGAACGAGGAGTACTTGTGGCACTTTAGAGACTAACAAATTTATTTGAGCATAAGCTTTTGTGGGCTAAAACCCACTTCATCGGATGCATGCAGTGGAAAATACAGTAGGAAGATACATATACACGTTGAACATGAAAAAATGGGTGTTGCCATACCAATTATAATGAGACTAATCAATTAAGGTGGGCTATTATCAGCAGGAGGAAAAAAAAATTTTGTAGTGATAATCAGGACGGCCCATTTCCAACAGTTTACAAGAAGGTGTGAGTAACAGTAGGGGAAAAAAATAGCATGGGGAAATAGTTTTTACTTTGTGTAATGACCCATCCACTCCCAGTCTTTATTCAAGCCTAAGTTCCATGCTAATTTTTTTTTACCTTGTTCTTTTTACCTAAAATTACTATCAACTAAAAGATTAGAGGGGAAAAAATTATCTGCTGTGCAATCTAGATGATACATAAAACCCAAGCCTTGTTAATCTATACATCTTTGCCTCATTGGGGATGGGGGTTGGATTAAATTAGCATAAATCTGAGTAGGGTTAGATGTTGTGGTGAGAACATGAGACCTGCCTATACTGTAGGTCTTGCTGTTGCTGTCACCAGTGGAATTGCACCTTTGGTAAATGATGGCCATCATGCTTGCTTATGCAGACAAGGTCCATGTGTAACTGATGATTAAATCCTGTGGGTGGGGAGAGATTTCATGCAGCTACTGAAATTAGTAATTCTTTCTGACTAAGCCAATTTTCACCTGGCAGGTAGCAATGCTAGAAAAACTTTTGAGAGAGATAGCCAGTGAACTTCCGGCAACAAATGAAATGTTTGCTCAGAAACAACAGCTTAAATCATTCTCTCTTCCCTGTGTGTGTGTGTGTGTGTGTGTGTGTGTGTAATGCAATTTGTAAATATTAAAGGGAACAATCTCTGTACAAACATTTTCAAACTAACATGTCTTATTTTCCGTTTACAATGAAATGATTCCAGTTTTAATATCCATAGAACACATGAGTAAGGCCGTGTAGAAATAGTGTGTCTCAAAGAATAACTTGTCCATAACCAGAATTTGCAAGATCAACTAGAAATGTTATTCAGGCAGCAAAGGAACACTTCAGTTGCTCAGCGTCAAATTCTGCTCTTACATTGGTGTAACTGAGAGGAGGCTTCATATGCAGCTATTTATCTTTGTATAGAATATTTTTAATGTGCAAAATTTGATGATACCCCCATAGTATGTACACATTTTTTTGAATAATAAAAATTTTAATAGTTTTTAATACCGTGACATCTTTTCTACAGGGCTGAATCTGCTGTTTGTAATAGATGTTTCCCTTATGCTTTCAGTTTTTTTAAGCACTTGGTTCATATGTAGTACAATAGTCATCTTGCACATGTCTGGGAACTCTGTTTTTATAAGATACTGCAACTGTTAGTATAGAAGCTCATTTGGGTAATGCTATAATGAGAACACAGTTTGATCATGAAGACTGAAAGCTTGATACCCTCACCACTGCAACATTGAGACTATTTAGTGTGTCCATATCTCTTCAATACTTCAACATCATTCTAGGGCAGGGATTCTCAAACTGGGGGTAGGGACCCCTCAGGGGGTTGTGAGGGTATTACATGGGGGGTCGCGAGCTGTCAGCCTTCACCCCAAACCCTGCTTCGCCTCCAGCATTTATAATGGTGTAAAATATATAAAAAAGTGTTTTTAATTTATTATGGGGGGACGCACTCAGAGGCTTGCTATGCGACAGGGCTCACCGGTACAAAAGTTTGAGAACCACTGTTCTAGGGGAAGGGAACTACTCCTACCTGGGAGGGTACTACATTCACACATGCCTGTAATTGTTTCAAATCCTGCATTTGTCCCGTTGTTGGTGGGGAAGGAGACTGGAGAATTACTGCAATGTTTATTTGTAACAGAAACAGAAGCCTTTTATGAGAGCATTTTATGCAGCAACCTGAACAAGAGCAAAGATTTTCCTCTACAGCAGGGGTTCTCAAACTGGGGGTTGGGACCCCTCAGGTGGTCACAAAGTTATTACATGGTGGGTCGCGAGCTATCAGCCTCCACCTCAAACCCCCGCTTTGCATCCAGCATTTATAATGGTGTTACATATATAAAAGTGTTTTTAATTTATATGGGGGGGGAGAGAGGGTCGCACTCAGAGGCTGGCTATGTGAAAGGGATCACCAGTACAAAAGATTGAGAACCACAGCTCTACAGGGCCATTAAGAAGCAAAAAGATTGGGACCACAGTCTTAAAGTTCTGAGGTTGTATTTCAACATCTTTGAATGGATATTTCTGAAACTGAGCTTTATTGACTTTAGTGATGTACTTAGTGGTACTATCGGTTGAGGTGGTAAATAAAAACAAATTCAAGTGAAAGAAATGGACATTTGAACTAATTGTTCTAAACAATGAACTAATTGTTCTAAATTAATAGTCTTTTAAAAAAAAGACTTCAGTATTGGAGTGTGCAGTTGTGTGTGGTTAATGAGTCTGGGAGAAAATATCATGCCTTAGGCATCATTTAATAAGGCTGGTGGCATTTGTATTTCTTCTTGGCTGCTTTTAAGACCCTCTGTGCACAGCTCGTCTGATGTCCTAACATACTCTAGACTAGGAGGAACCATATCAGGGTACATAATCACTGGAATAAGCTTACAAGGGAGGTTGTGGAATCCCTATCGTTGGAAGCTTTTAAGACCAGGTTGGACAAACACCTGTCTAGGGTTACTTGATCTTACCACAGTGCAGGGGGCTGGACTTGACTTCTCGAGTTCCCTTCCAGTCGATTCTGTGAAGGCATTACATCACATAGGTGAGAGGGCATTGGACTATCCTGTCTCTGTGGTATTTTCACTACATGCTGGAAAGCTGTGAATGCTTTCACTGGATGTGCCACACCTGATCTTTCAGTTGTCTGAGCCATTGTAATAACACTGTTACTCAAACTCAGGTTACATCCTACCATAGCAAAAACTTGTTGGCCATTTAGGAATTACTCTTCAGAAGTACTGAGGGCTTCTTCATATCCATTGAATTTCTTGCAGGTTTGAACCTGTAATAGTGCAGCACAAGCCATTAACTTCCTTTCCTCACCCTTCCTCCACACGCATTTTTAAAGTATTTACTGCATTCCTGTTAATAGGTTGAAAACCAGTAATATTTTATTGTCTTCTGGCATGTCTACAAAATCAAACCTGGTAGTTCAGGAGAATACATTTCTGCAACATAAGATTTATTAAATTTGTTTTGGTTGTCTGTACTCTTACATAAGAGACAAATATATCAGCTTGAAATAAATTGTTTCGTGCTAACAGGAGAGAGAATTGCCTGTTCCGACAATGAAATGACTTAAACCTTATATACAGCAATTCCTTGTGGGAGTGAATTTGCTTAAAAGCAATGCATGAATCAATTGGAAGGTAATAGATTTGTATTAAAAATAGTTCCAGTAGTACCCAATACCTAGCGGTTTCCACTTGTGTATCTCCTGTGAGTTAAGTAAATACTATTTCCATTGTGAAAGTGAGGAAGGTGGAACAGAGGTTAGCTTGCCTAAGGTCAAAGAGGGAGTCTTGGAAAAGACCGTAGAAGTCTGTTCCACGCCTTAAATAAAAGATCATCATTTCTTGCAAACACTTGTGAATTGCAGGGAGTGGACAACATTGTATGCTTGGTGTGTAGGGTGGATAAAGATTTTTTTTTTAAATCAATTTATTGAAATCAGCTTTGTTAATTTAAGTTAAATACAAGCTTTTTAAAAAAATCATTTACAATTAAATTTTAAATTGACAGCCTATGGTGAAGCCTGAACTTATCTATTAAAATCATTTAAATTAAATAGTACACGTTTGCTGTCAAGTTTTAAAGAAAGTAAAACTACTCAAGGAGTGGAAGCTTATGGCTATGTATCTAGAACCGAAGTTTCGTTGAAGTACCCAAACTAACTTTCGACAGCATAGCCTTTTTTTTCTGCAGGTGCAAAGAATATTTTCTGCATTTCAGTTTATTCAGTTCAATGCCTAGTTCATGCAAAGTTTAAAAAAAAAACAATTGGGAGTTGAAAAAAGCTGGAAAGCTTGTTTTCCTCTTAGTTTTCATTCATAGATTCAAGGTGTGAGGGGATGAGATCTACTAGTTCTAAAACACTGAAGGACATGGTAATAAAAAACAATCAGTTCAATGTATTAACTCTACAGATAATACTTCCTTTGTTTATTGAATTAGTTTCAAGTGCAAAACATGTTTTAGTAAACTTTTTATATATCAAATGCATGTATGATAGTTTTTATTTAACAGAAAATAAAATGCAAATTTTTTGCATTATTAATTAAATTTGAGTTTTCATCCAAAATAGATCTTGACACAAGTAAAATCTGAATAGTAAATAAAGCATGTATTATTCACCGTTTTCTAATATAATAAAAATGTAAAAAGAATCTGAATAAATGTACATTAAGCTATATAATTGCTTAAATAAATTTGTATAGATGTAGTGTATCCTCTTAATTAGCAAAAAGCACCATATTTAGTGTAAAGGCTATAGTTCAGTGGTTCTCAAACTTTTGTATTGGTGACCCCTTTCACACAGCAAGCCTATGAGTGCGACCCCCCCCCCCTTATAAATTAAACCCACATTTTTTTATATTTAACACTATTATAAATGCTGGAGGCGAAGCAGGGCTTGGGGTGGAGGCTGACAGCTTGCAACGCCCCAAGTAATAACTTTGTGACCCCCTGAGGGGTCACGACCCCAGTTTGAGAACCCTGGCTATATAGTTAGTTGCAAATCAACATGTTTTAATAGTTACCAACCAGTGAGAATCAGCCTTTCTTTAGCAAAATAACTAAAAAGTACAACTCAAAACATGATTCAGATCAATTATTTAAATCAAGATTTCCTGCTTGCTGACATAAATCATAATTAAAATTGGTGATTCTAAATCATGTTGATTTAAATCAATCCACACTGCTTATGGCTCTTTGAGGTGGTGGATAGGTTACATTCTGGGTCCTAGAGGAGATTGATAAGGAAGATCCAACAGCTTTGTGTGTTTTTTTGTTTGTTTGTTTTTTAAACTGTTTAGGATGATGGAGAATTCTCAGAAATATGAACAGGTTTATTGAACAAGTTTATCTCTTGTCCATGAGGGAAGGTCAGCAAAGACTCCAGCTTGTGGAGAGCTATTACTCTGCAAGTCCTGGGTATGAGACAGGATTCTCAATGTAGATTTTTAGCTGAAAAAAGTGATCGATACAATTGAGGCTTTTAAACTTGCATATATTGCACTTAAGTGGTTCTCAACCTGTTCAGTACTATGGCCCTATTACAAAAGATATTTGAGATGCCTCTCCCATAGTTTCAGGTCCCGCCTTTAGGAAACAGTGTTGTCATGACCCCAGTTTGAGAGCCTAGAGCTCTTTAAATGGTTAAGATATTTAAAGTATAGGGAGTAGCACAGACTCTGTAAATATGGTAAGTGATAAATGGCAGGCTTTAAAGGATGCCTGTCAGGTTTCTGAATTTTTTTCCCATATCTAAGCATAGTGATTCCCTTATCAATCTGCAAGTCTGGTGTGATTAACTGAAGAGTACTTGTTCCCTGTAAAAGAGAGACTGAAACATATTGTGGCCTGATCCAGCTCCTGTTGAAGTTAATTAGAGCTTTGCCATTAACTTCAGTGGGAACTGGATCAGACCCTTGGAGAGACAGATTTGGCAGAGAAACTGTTGATCAGAATCTGAATCTGAATTGTGCCTCTCCATTCAAAGACTCTAGATGTGATCCATACTAGAAACACACTACAACACTTGTTTTAATGTTTGTCTAATCTTCAGTCTCCCGTTTGTATTATCTAATTATTATCAGCTCTGGGGACTTGCATCCCAAAAGTTTGTTTTAGCAATATAATTTTCAAAGGTAAAAAATGTATTTTGTGTGACAATCAATTCCAGTTGATTCTGCTCTAGCTATGATGTCACTTTGGGGGAAATTCATCTGATAAGAGGCTAGTCAGCTATCTCAAAAATGGAATTTGGGGAGGTTACAGACAAAAAATAAAATGTTACCGGGATGCAGGAAGGAGACTACTGTGTCAGAGTACTATGTCACAACACAGTAGAACTCACCATGTGACTATTCATTTTTTTTGTATGGACAGAATGAATCTATTTGTCTACAGTGGAGCTTGGGTGTGATTCCCAGCACATGTAGATGTACCCATATTAGCTCTGCTCGAACTAGCTTGCTCAAAAATAGCACTGTAGCTGGTGTAGAATGGGCAGTGGCTTGGGTTAACTGTCTCAGTCCGTAGCCAGAGGGCTTGGACAGGTACGTACTTTGGGCAGCTAGCCTGTACCACTCCAGTTACACTGTGATTTTCACATGCTAGCTCAAGCAGAGCTAGCACTGGTATGTCTGTGTAAGCTGGGAATCACCCCCGCACCCCAGCTCCAAGTATGAGGTAGCCTAAGTGACAATATTACAGGACTCCATAGCATCATTCTGTAATGTAACAGTATAGTTTAGTTCCACCTGCACCGCAAAGAACACTGGTAAAGTATCTTTGGGGCATGTGCTGCTTAAATGTAACAGTCTGTGAATGTAAAGTGTGCATGCTATCTTAACATTGACCGCAGAACCTTTCAGTTGTATCACATAACTAAAATATTGATGAAGCATGGGGAATGGTCTGAGAAGACTCCAAAGTCCTAGCTCTGAGAACTGCAGCTAAGGAGCATGAAAAGCATTTGTGGGGACTTACTAGAATTTGTGCAGATTCAATTAAAAGAAGTAATATTTAGCTCTTATTTCTAATAGTTCTTAGTGCTTTATAAAGAGTAATACTATCCTCCTCCTTTAACAGATGGGGAAAAGGGCACAGAGGTGAACTGACTTGTCCATGGTGACTCAGCTGATAGGTGAATTATTTAAAAAAAAAATAAAAAAATCCAATTTTTTCTTTGCCTCCCTCTGCAGCTGTAATAGTTTAAAAGTACAAAGACCAAATGGAAATCATTCTTCCAGGCTTTTGAAAACTTAGCTGAGTATAGAACTCATCAGATAACTTTAGTGTCAGCTACTTTATTTGGAAAAGCACCCTATACAGTATACCGTGTGTGTGGGGGGGGGGGGGGGAATCAGTCATTCTGGGAGCAGTCTTTCAATCCTTTTGAAGTGAGTGGCGGTGGATTAAGTCTAGATCTCTCCCAAATGCAATCAAAGGGCCTGCTGCTATAAAATTAAAGTGCTTGTGGTATTCTGACTCCCTGCCAGTGCTGCTTCCTGCTCTTTATTCCCTATAGTGGAGACCCAAATATTCTGATAGTGGCCTTTTCCCTACTATGGATCCAGATTTTGCAAGATTGCTAACCCATCTTCAGTGCTGGATACAGATCTGAAGGTTCATGGATATTGCCTTAACCCACGGTGTATGAAAAGTTGCTTAATTAGGGTGGCTAACTTCATGAAGCTTTGAACTCTGACATAGAAAAGGATTAATGACTTGTATCACTTGGAGGGTTTCAGAATATTAAGTAATACAGACAGTTGACTAAGTTGATACGTTCACTTTATTTGATACAATTTTTCTAATCACTGTATGCTTTTGTTAAAATTATTGTGAGTTTTCTGGGAATTTAAGGCCAAGTCTAAAGTAGAAAACTTTGCTGATATCGTAATGTCAGTTAGGTGTGTGATGTTTCTATTTTGCAGCGTTTCTATACTGCCAAAACCCTAGAGTAGATGCAGTTATAGCATCATAAGTGTTTTTGCTGATGTAACTTATTTTGCTTGGGGAACTGGCATAAGCAATATCAAAAAAAGCATTTGTGTATAGCTGGGTCTACACTACAAGGGTTTGGTATAGCTATCCTGATACAACTTTTCTAATGTAGACCTGGCCAAGTATGTATTCAGAAATTCCAAGATTCTCCATTAAAGGAAAAAATTCCCTGGTGCAGCATTTTTCAGCAACTCATGTGTAAACAAATGTCAGATAATCAAACTGAAATAATTTACTGTGAGCAGGGCTCAAAATTAACTTGCTGGTGTTACATTAAGCTATTAAAGTAAACTAAAAGAGAACCTTAACACAACTTGGAAACTTGACTTTTAATGACTTGCCAATGGAAAAGTCATTTCTTTGAAGCCTAATCTCCATTGACTAGGCCTTACAATTGTCACTTTCATTTGTTAAGAGGGTGTAGTACAGTATTATATTTCTTTTTTTGTCTTCTACAGAGAACTGAGCACTTCTGTGGGGATGTTTGTAGGTATGTGAGTTTGTTTATTTAATGAGTAAGATAAAGGGCAAGAGCTTCACTGACATGTAAAATTTTGAAACATTTGTATTTAATGTTTAGCAGTTCAAGGTACAAATAAATCACTGGGTTATGTATTTTGTCTACTGTATGGCTGGCAAGTCCGTATGACTATCTGAGGTTTGATTTACCCTTAAGTTGTACCAGCATAGCTGTCGGTAATGTGAAAAAAAAAATTACAACCCTAATTGGGGGTAGATGCAATTATACTGGCAAAAAAATCCATTGCTGGTATAATTTATTACATATGGGGAACTGGCTCAAGCAATACCAGCAAAAGAACTCTTTTCTGCTAGGGAGGGCTTTACCATTGTATCTGTAGGATACTTTTAAATGAAGACAAGGCCTAAGTTACTTGCTGTGGATAAGAGATCCTACTTTTAGGGCCTAAGAAGTCCTGAAGTGGTTTTCTCTTCTATTTGGGGGCTATTTATTTCCAAGCATAGTAGATGTAAAAATACTCAAAGCTTTTTTTAAAGCTGGATTAACCCTTTCTGAATACTTAGTTATGCAAGTAACTTTGCTGTCCAACAGGTTATGTTGATTCAGTTTGTTAAACATACTGTAAATTTCAAAGGTAGTCAAGTTTAGTGCTCATTTAAGACCTTTGTCCTGGCATTTCACCACATAGTTATCAAAACTGATTCATGGCCAGGATTTGTAATGAGTGCCATATCTGCCTTGTGTAATCTCTCCTCTGCATACCCTATTTTGGCTCAGTTACTATGCATAATCTTTACTCTTTGCACTTGTTTAGCCTCTCCCTCTTTTGCTTAGTCATTGTGGATGAACACAGATCTGACTTCTTTAAAGAACTTCTAAAGTTACACAATAAACGTATTTAAAATAATGAGAATTAGTACAATTTATGGGTATTTTGGCACTGCCACACTACTTGAAACTTTGGTAGTAGCAACTGTTTCCTTGTGATAAGTGTGAGCCGGGATTATTTTCTTAACTTCGGAAGATGGGCAGTAGGCTATAATGCCGGTACACACAGCTCAGAGCAGCTAAAGTGTATAAGCAGAGCTTTTTTCCCCTGTGCTTCAACTATAGGGCCTTTCTGTCCATCTTGGCTCAGACATGGCTGAACTTAGACAACAGGAGGGAACTTCTCTGCCAGTAATTTTTATTAATTCATATTTTATATATAATATACAATTATATCCCCAAATCTATATTAAAAACATAATGCTTGCCAAGTAGAACACTTGAAGGTTAGATTGCCTATGTAACTTTGATTTGGCTCCCTAGTGTGTTTGCATTATGGTATATGATTATATACTATTTTTTTCCTCACAGCCTCCCTGCCTCATTCTGTGACTGGCTAGTTATGCCATATTTTTCATCTTTTCCATTCAGTGTTTGGCCTCCGGCTTTAATTAATGTACATCACCTAAACTCTTTGCTGAATTCAAATATAATTTCTTCATAGGCGTTTCTCTGATGCTTTGATCATAAGATCTGACTACTGTGCAAACATTAATTAATCTTCACAACATTTCTGTGAAATTAGGTGGTATTATCTCCATTTTACAGTTGGAGAACTAAGGCCTAAAGAGATTAAGGCTGAAATTGTCAATGTCCACTAGTTTAGAGAGCCCAAATTTGACTTCTAATGCCTGATTTTTTTCAGAGTACTTAACATTTTATAGCTCATCTTCAGAGTTTAGATCCTACTGACTTCGGCTGCAGTGAGTGCCAAACACTTCGGTAGATCTGGTCCTACGTGTCTCACACTGTGATCATATGATTAGACGTCTCACCATGCATATGCAAAAAATAGGTGAATTAAGGTTGCACAGACAACCTTAATTCTGGCATTGCCTAACATCTGAGTGCTTGACTTTTCAATCTTAATGTTCTTTTAACATTTTTTCTAATGTTATATATGTACACGTGCATATAACATCTCTTATATCCCCCACCATTGGATAAAGTATTAAAAACCTATTCTGTGGCTCTATTGAAATAAATGTTTTAACTTCAGTGGTGCAAGGTTCTAGTATTTAATCAGTAGATTATTAAATTAAGAAGCTGTTTTAGCATCTAATCATTTATGCTGCTTTACTGCTGGGATGCAATTTTCCCAATTCTAAGTCTAGAGCAGCAAACACTTCTTATCACTTAAATTAGATTGAATACTTTTAGGTGTTGAAGAAAATCTTTCTGAATTGGAAAGCATGGTGTTCTCTTATTCTTATTATGGCTGAGTTCCATCCCACAACTTGATTCACAGCATGATTCATCTCTACCATCTGGTAAGCACTTGTTGAGGAAACCTAGAGAACCTTCAAGAGTGTGTCTCTGGCTGGCTGTCTCTGAGGGGAGTGGGGTGAGGAAGTAGTATGTTGTCACAGATAGGGCCCTACCAAATTCATGGGCCATTTTGGTCAATTTTACGGTTTCATAGGATTTTAAAAATCGTAAATGTAATGATTTCAGATATTTAAATTTGAAATTTCAGTGTTGTAACTGTAGGGGTCCTGTCCCAAAAGGAGGCTGTGGGGTGGTCACAAGGTTATTGTAGGGGGAGTCTTGGTATTGTCACCCTTACTTCTGTACTGCTTTTAGTGGCGGTGCTGCATTCAGAGCTGGGCAGCCGGAGAGCAGCAGCTGCTGGCTGGGAGCCCAGCTCTGAAGGCAGCAGCAGTGCAGAAGTAAGGATGGCATGGTATGTTGTCGCTACCCTTTCTTCTGCACTGCTGCCTTCAGAGCTGGGCTCCTGGCCAGCAGCCACTGTTCTCTTGCCACCCAGCTCTGAAGGCACTGCAGAAGTAAGGGTGGCAATACCCTGACTCCCCTACAATAACCTTGCAATCCCCCCACAAACCACTTTGGGGTCAGGATCCCCAGTTTGAAAAATGCTGATTTCCCCTGTGAAATCTGTATAGTATAAGATAAAAGTACAAAAAAAGACCAGATTTTGCGGGGGAGAACAGATTTCACAGTCCGCAATGTGTTTTTTCACGGCCATAAATTTGGTAGGGTCCTAGTCATAGATACTGGCTGGTTTAGGAGAGTGGTAATAGAATGAGGAGATTTTCACTTAATTTACTGGTTTATGATTTGGGTTCAGTGTAACTTAATTACCAATTACATATAAGTCCAGTTGGCCATATCTGCAGAGAAGTGTTGAATGGATGTTGAGAGAACAGTTCTCCTCATTCTCTTTCCATCCCTGTGGTACATCCAGAATAGTTTAAATGAAAAGTCAGAGGAAACTTGCATTGCTTTTGGCTCTGCTCCTCTCTTGTGAATAAGTAGAAGACTTCATTCTCCAGTAACCTGAGGGCATCTTACCTGAGCGCTGATTTTGCTTTTAAAACAGCATCGTCAACTGTGCATTTCATATTAACTCTGCCTTGCTGTTCTTGGACACTGTCAGCTGAAATCTCACTGGTCTGACTTGTACTGCTTATAGTTATCAGAAATAACTAAGGCAGAGAAGAGAATACTCTTCTCTTTTTCAGGATTAGTGCATTTGATAGCTCTTATACACAGCAGTAGCAGATTTTTTTCATAAAGAAAATCTGGTTGTGAAACCACATCGGCAGGGACAATTGAGCAGATGGAAGCATTTTGAATGCCAGCATTCCTTTGCGTTACATTATGTGTAGCTATAAGAGTTATGAGGTAACATTTTCAAAAGCAAGCTCTCTAGTTTTGGTTTACAGATACTAGGGAGACTCTAAAGATATATAACGCTTTAATAAAGTAAACATTTGTTGCCCTCATTATTGAAGTCCATAGCGTGTAGTACGTTAGGATTTGTTTCAACTGTCACAAGTGTAAATAATCCCTATATAGGAAAAGTGTTGTTGTATTGTTTAAAGTTAATTTGCTTATGTATTTAACTTTCTGTCATGCCTTGAATAGTTCTGTCAGGAATGTCAGATGCTGCTTCTAGCAATTGTAGTCATCCAGGTGGAAGTTTTGAATGAAGAAATTATAGTTTAGAATGTAGGGAAGAAATCAGTTTTGCAAAAGGGAATTGGGAAAAAATAAGGGAAGGGATTTTATTTTCACTCAGTGTGTAAACCAGGGGTCGGCAACCTACGGCACACGTGCCAAACACAGCACGCAAGCTGATTTTGAGTGGCACACTGCCGAGGTCCTGGCCCCCAGCCCCACTCAGCCCCCCCCTGCCCACTGCTCTCCCCTGTGGGGGCAGGAGGCAGAAGCTTGGTCCTGCAGCAGCCAAGCTTCCCTCCCTCCCCCCCCACCCCGCTTCTTCCCCCAGCGTGGTGCTTTCCTGCCCCTCCTGCTCCCCCTTCCTCTCCCTGCGCCGATCAGCTGATCGCCCTTGCGAGGCGGAGCGTGCTCCCTGCTCCATAGAGGAGGCAGAGAAGAGATAGGGACGGGACCTTGGGGAAGGGGGTGGAACAGGGCATATCCCTTCCAGCACCCTGCCATGAGCTGCTTAGGGCAGGGGGCTGGGATCACCCCCATGAGCCGAGCACCCCAGTCCTCTGCCCTGAACCCCCCCACACACACCCAGCCTTCTGCCCTGCACCCCCACACACCCCCAGCCCTCTGCCCTGACCCCTGAACCCCCACACACCCCCAGCCCTCTGCCCTGACCCCTGAACCCCCACACACCCCCAGCCTTCTGCCCTGCACCCCCACACACACCCAGCCCTCTGCCCTCACCCCTGAACCGCCCCACACACCCAGCCTTCTGCCCTACACCCCCCACACACCCCAGCCCTCTGCCCTGACCCCTGAATGCCCCCCACCACTGCCCTCTGTCCTGAACCCTGAACCCCCCCACACACACCCAGCCCTCTGCCCTGACCCCTGCACTCCCCCACACACACCCAGCCCTCTGCCCTGATCCCTGAACCTCCAATACACCCAGCCCTCTGCCCTGACCCCTGAACCCCCCACATACCCAGCCTTCTGCCCTACACCCCCCCAGCCCTCTGCCCTGACCCCTGAACCCCCCACACCCCCACTGCCCTCTGCCCTGAACCCCCCCACACACCCAGCCTTCTGCCCTGCACCCCCACAGCCCCCATCTCTCTGCCCTGAACCACCCCCCAGGTCTGGGGTCCTGGCTGCCGGCCCCTTGCCAGCTGGTGTCCCGGCCGCAGGCCCCGCTCAGCCCGCTGCCAGCCTAGGTGAACAGACCCCCAGGCTGGCAGTGGGCTGAGCAGGCTGGCGGCGTAAGATCAGCATTTTAATTTAATTTTAAATGAAGCTTCTTAAACATTTTGAAAACCTTGTTTACTTTACATACAACAATAGTTTAGTTATATAATATAGACTTATAGAGAGAGACTTTCTAAAAAACGTTAAAATGTATTACCGGCATGCGAAACCTTAAATTAAAGTGAATAAATGAAGACTCGGCACACCACTTCTGAAAGGTTGCCTACCCCGGTGTAAACCATGGGGCTCTTTAAAATATCAAATAAAATTGACTGTCCTTAGAACATGCCCAACACAATTTTTTTTCATAATCAAGGTCTGGTTTGACATCTGAAAAATCCTTCCACCTCCTGTGACTTCTGGAAAATACCAAATTTTCAGTAACAGTGCATGAGATCTGAAATTTTTATTCTTTCACAGCATCCAGGTGGTGAAGAAGTCCTAAGGGAACAAGCTGGAGGAGATGCTACTGAAAGCTTTGAAGATGTCGGCCATTCCACAGATGCCAGAACGCTGTCTGAGACATTCATTGTAGGGGAGCTTCATCCTGTGAGTACATGATCAGTGTACAGATATTAATGTCACTGCAATTTTCGGTGTTTAGACATTTCTGTGATAAACACACTAAAAGTAGAGCTGGTAACCATTTATGCTAGCCATACCTCCTTATTCCACCACACCAGCTAACTTTGGGTGAAACCAGGCTGCTCTTTCCTGCTCAGGCAGAAACTGAGAGTTGAGCACTCTGAAGTGCTCAGAAAATGTGGTATCAAATCATCGTAAGGGTACGGCTTATCTCTCCTCTTTGAAATGCATTACAGCCGGGGTTTTAACTTAGGTTGACAAATAACACTACAGAGCACTAAATCATACTGTACTCTTCAATCTGTACATCATGATCTCCCTAAAGATAAGATATAATTCTTTAAAATAGTATATCTTTGAATTTGTGTAAACCTTTTATAAGGAGTAGTCATCTACTGTACTGAAGGAAGTATTCAAAATGATCATTAACATCTTGCACAGGATATGTAAGCTGAAATTGGACAGGGTCCTGTGTAGTCCATATCTGTGCCATTTATTCGTTGGAATAGAAGTGAATTTCAGAATCTATGCTTCATTACTTAAATATATTGCTAGCCCTTTTTGTTGTCAAGGTAATATTGAAAACATGAGGAGAGTATAAATGATTAAATGGTTAAAACAAAGTTCTAAATCTTCACCTCCAGCTTCTTTTTTGATCACCATGGAAAACACCACCATCCAACCTGTCACTTGGGCCTATAACCTGGGCATCACCTCTCATGAGTTCCTTGCATCCAGGCTATGGTTAAGTCTTGCTGATTATTTTGCAGAACATCTCTAAGGCTAGGTCTACACTACAGCGGGGGGTTGACCTAAGATACGCAACTTCAGCTACGTGAATAGCGTAGCTGAAGTTGCGTATTTTAGGTCGACTTACCTGGCTGTGAGGACGGCGGCAAGTCGACCGCTGCCGTCGACTCCGCTGCCGCCTCTTGCCGCGGTGGATTTCCAGAGTCGACGGCAGAGCGGTTGGGGATCGATTTTATCACGTCTTCACTAGATGCGATAAGTCGATCCCCAATAGATCGATTGCTACCCGCCGATCCGGCGGGTAGTGAAGACGTGCCCTAAGATACAACCATTCCTGTTTATCCACTCAGCTAAAATTCCTCCAGACTCTTATCAGCTCATGTCTCAGTTACTGAAAAAAATATTTTTCTCTGGCCCAGACAAATGCAATCGTGTCCCATTCACATCCATTCAGAACGCTGCCGCAAAGGTCATTTTCCTAGCCCACTGTCTCTTGGACCATCTCACCCTGTTTGCATCCCTCACTGACTCCCTTTTCTCTTTCACGTCAAACATAAGCTACTTTCAAGGCCCTTCATGGCCTATCCTAACTCTCCTTTGCTCTGATGCCCAGAAAAATGGGTCAGTGTTCAGGTTCGCTGGTGCGTTGATCCCACTGCCTATTGTGTTGACCAGTATTGTTTTCTTGGAATCCCCCTTTGGTCTGTATCCATCTTTTGTCTCTTAATTTACTTTGGAGAACCTTTCTTTTTTGTTCTGCTTCTACTTGTACATCACCTAGTACAGCGAGGTCCTGGTCCATAACTAGGGCTCTTAGTTGCTATGATACTACTACTACTACTAAAATGATCCCTGAGGCTGGAGAAAATTTGGAAAAACAAATCTAAGGTGAGCTGCCACACTCTTCATCATGGGTTATTCTGAAACAAAGATGACAATATCAACATTAACTATTTGTTATTTTGGGGTATTATAGTAGAAATATGCAGCCAGTGTGCTAACCCTAAACTGCTTCACACCTCATGTAAAAGACCCAGCTGTCCCTCACTTAACTGCCAATCTTCAGCTTCTGTCATCTTGACAACTTCTGTGATTTTGTTATGCACACAGTTATGAGGTATAACAAACAGAAAACACTGGCTTCATACTGTGTGTGGTTCATAATTTATGCTTTTATAAACTGCCTTTTAAAAACTTACCTGAATCTGCCACAGACTTTTCATCTGTTGCCTTAGGGTGCTGTAGAATTCAGGGCCATTGCAACAGAATGCCACAAAGCACATGGGACCTTGATTAGTTTGCGTCTATCTATTGTACGTGTGTGAATGGTGGAAGGAGCTATCAAATCAGGGTAATTGTTCAGTTGGTTATGCAGTAGACTAAAGACGTGTATCTTTTAGGAACATAGGAAACGTAAATCTGCTGATGCATGGAATTTTGAAGTGCATTGGAGAGTTGCATTCAGTTGAATAAGGAAACATTCTGGGAATTATTTATAAGCAAATGATGTTGTTGTCGTCGTCGTCGTCGTCGTCATCATCATCATCACTCCCATAACTGAATTGGTCACTGGGGCACCATCATTGATGAGAAATCAACTAATTGTCTCCACCCCCAACGATTGTGTGTCAGTGCTTTAGTCTCTGCGAAGTCCATTCCTGTTCACTCTTCTATGTTGTCAATTCATCTCTTTTGTCTACCTCTTCTTCTCTTCCCCTGTACTGTCCCTTGGAAGATGATCTTGGATAGGCCAGATGATCTTGTTACATGGCCGTAGCACTTCAGCTTGCACTTCGTCATGGTTGTCAGGAGGTTTTCATATGATCCAGTGCATTGAGTGATGATGTTACGGACCTCTTAGTGACGTGGTCGAAGTAGGAGATGCCCAGGATTTTACCAAAGTATCTCGTCTTTGCTACCTGTATTTTCCATTCAAGTTCTTCCATTAGGGTCCATGTCTCACATGCATACAGAAAAATGGAGATGACCATTGTGTGCAGCAGTTCCAGTTTGGATTCCAGGGAGATGTTCTTATTCCTCCAAATTCGCTTTAGCTTTGCGGCTGCTGCTGCTGTTTGCACAGTTCTTGCCAGAATTTCTGCCTTTGATCCTTCATCAGTGATTGCTCCCAAATACTTGAACTGTTTCACTGTCTCCAGCTCTTGTCCACTGACAGGGATATGTGAGCTGATCCCGTCACGTTTGTTTGTCGTCAGCTTGGTTTTCTCTGCACTGATTTCCATGCCATATTTTGCGGAGGTTTCATCCAATCATTTCACAAGGTTGGTTAGTTCATCTTCGCTGCCTGCCAGGTCATCAATGTCATCAGCGAACCGAAGATTTGAGATTGTTCGCCCCCCAATGTTGACTGTGCATATGTGATCTTCTAGGGCAGGGGTAGGCAACCTATGGCACACGTGCCGAAGGCGGCACACAAGCTGATTTTCAGTGGCACTCATACTGTCTGGGTCCTGGCCACCAGTTCGGGGGGCTCTGCATTTTAATTTAATTTTAAATGAAGCTTCTTAAACATTTTAAAAACCTTATTTATTTTACATACAACAATAGTTTAGTTATATATTGTACATAGACTTATAGAAAGAGACCTTCTAAAAACATTACTATGTATGACTGGCACGCGAAACCTTAAATTAGAGTGAATAAATGAAGACTTGGCACACCAATTCTGAAAGGCTGCCGACCCCTGTTCTAGGGCATCAGTCATTATGCGTCCAAGTAGATGTTAAACAGTGTGGGTGAAAGAAGGCAACCTTGCCGGACTCCAACAGTGGTGTGAAACCACTTTCCTATTGTGTCATTGACGGGAACTGCACTGCTGGCCTTGGCATACAGTTATTTAATGGTAAGAATAAGCTTAGGACCAACATTGTACTATTTCATGGTTGCCCAGAGAGCTTCATGCCATACTCTGTCAAATGCCTTCTTGAAGTCGTCAAAGACGTGTTAGATGTCCTGCTGGTGTTGTAAGTACTTCTCACATAGAACATGAAGGTTGAAAATCTGTTCTGTGGTATGTCTTCCAGCACGAAAGCCAGCCTGTTCTTCAGCGATGATCTTCTCTGTTTGTGGCTTCAATTTGTTCAATATGACTTTCAATATCACTTTGCTGAGATGGCTAATTAAGCTTATGGTCCGGTAATTTTGACACAATTGCAGGTTGTCTTTCTTTGGCAGAGTGATTATTAGTGACTTGTCCATGTGGAGGGCCACTCACTGGTCTGCCAGATCTTGGTGAGTACATCTATTACTATTTCTCCTCCGAATTTCATCAGTTTGGCTGGGATATTGTCAATACATGTAGCCTTTCCATTCTTGAGTGATTTCACAGCTGTCTGCACTTCTTCACACAGTATTGGAAAGTCATGTTCCTCTGTTGAATCTGGGCTGTCTACGACACTAGGATCTCCATTTGTCTGGTGGGTGTATTGATAAGAGCAGTAGTTTGTCCACCTATTGATGTCCCTTTCTTCTGTAAGACTGTTCCCGTCTTTGTCTTGAATTGCATTAGCATTGGTCCATCTTTCCTTTGTCAGATCTTTTACAACCTGGTGGGCTCGTTTGCTATTTTTATCATTGCTACACTCTTCAATTTTAGAACATCATTTTTCAATCCATGTCTCCTTGGCCACCTTCATTACTTTTTTGATCTTTCTGCTAATTGCTCTATATTTATCAGATCCCTCATTGCTGTTCTTGTCTCTCTTAAGTTCTCTTCTAATGTCACACATCTGTAGTGTTTCATTTGTGACCCATGGTTTTGTCTTCTTACAGTGTTTCCCAAGGATGTTCATTGCTGCCTCATTCATTAGCGTTGAAATTGTTGGTCATTGTTTCTACGTCTTCCTCTAGAGCAAGCAGTGGAACAAAATTTTCTGCTGATCATTGCTTGGAATGACTCTGCAATGTTTCGGTTTCTGAGTCTTTCCAAATCAAACTTGGTTCTGGTGAATTTTGGCCTGACGATTTTCCATAGCTGCAGCCAGAAATTTAGAATCACAAGGTCATGATCACTTCCAATATCAGCACCAGGGAAGCTCCTTGTTTTAGCTCTGTTAATCCCAGAACGAAATCGGTTTTGCACCATGATGTAGTCGATCTGGCTGTTATTTAGACCCTTAGGTGTGTGCCATGTTGATCGTCTGCATGCTTTATGTGCTCCTAATGTGTTTGCAAGAACTAGATTGTTATAGCTGACAAACTCCAAAAGCTTCAATCCTCTCTCACTGGTTATCGCATTACAGAATGGTGAGATTATTGTGGCCCTATCTGCCTGTGCATCAGTACCTACTTTTGCATTCCAATCTCCCTGTACAATCAGGATATCTTTCTTGTGTACCTTATCCATGATGTCCTTGGAGCTGATTGTAAAAATCTTCAGTTTGCTCATCATCAGTCTGTTGTAGGGGCGTAGACTTGTACCACTGCCTTTAGACGGATGGAAATAAGCCTGCTGGACATTGGGCAGCATCCTAATAATGAATTCTTGATATCTTTATGCACAAGAAATCCTACGCTACTGACATGTTTGTCCTTTCCACTGTAATAGAGTACATGGCCTTCTTCTGTTAGTGCCTCTCCAAAGTTCTTCCATCTGACCTCAGAGATTCCTAGGAGGTGCCAGGTGTATTGTTCCTTTTCGTAAGTGAGTTCTTTCAACCTCCCTGTTTGTCTGAATGTCCCTACATTCCATGTGGCTATGGTGATGTTATCTCTTCCACGGATCTTTTGTTGTGGTTACACTAGTAATATACTTGTTGCGTCCGCTCTGGTGGGAGACTGATGATGCAGTCATTATTAACTTGGGGTGCAATCAATCCGATATGCACATGGTTGACTTGCTCATCATATGTTGTGTCTTGGGCACATTTCTAACCTGACGGAGCCCATCCCTCTCCAGGCAGCCCCCTTTTAGTCACCTGTTACGAGATGCAGGAGGAGCAGTGGGCCTATTCTGTCCCCAGACCTACAACCTACTAGTGGAAGGCAGCTTCATGATCTTAAGTCTATACTGTAAAAAAAATTATTGGCACAGCATTGTTAACTGAAACTAGTGACCTTCTCAGAAATCCTCTTTTGTACACTTCATTCTTGTCTAATCTTTTTTCCCGTATTTTCTTGCAGGATGACAGAGACAAAGTTCAGAAACCAACGGTAAGTGTCATCACTCTGAAATCTCAAATCCAGTGTTATCTGGACACTGAGGTTTTTTGCACACAGTGTACAGACTGAGACACAAAAGGACATGACGGTCAAGTTTACTTTGGCCTTGGCTACACTTGCAGCTGTACAGCGCTGTGAGGTAAACCTGTCTTCGTACAGCTGAGTAGGGAAATGCGCTGCAGTATGTCCACACTGACTGCTGACAGCACAGTGGTGTGGCCACACTTGCAACATTTGTAGCTGTGTTGGGAGCGGTGCATTATGGGCAGCTATTCCAGCATTCATATGGCTGCAACGTGCTCTTCAAAACGAGGGTGGTGGGGTGGATTGTGACAGGGAGCGTGGGAGGGGAGAGAGTGCTTTTTGGAGCATGTCAGCTGTCTGTTTTGCAAGTTCCGAACTCCCGGCCCCCTGCTCATTCATTTACTCACTCAAAGCAAGCTGCAAACTGTTTGCTTTTCTCTGTGGTACGAGCTTTGAAACCGGCACTTCCGCATTCCTGCAGCCAGTCACAACAATGGAGAGGATTGGCCACTTGACAAGGTGATTAGTACAGCGCGGCAAGCGTTTACACTCACACCCGTGAGTCGTAGCCACTCCCCTGCAGCAGTTATTCCTCTCGGAGATGTGGAGTACCTGCAGCGGTGTACCCAGGGAGATACAGTGGTGTAAGTGCCCTGCCAGTGTGGACGGGGAGTGAGTTACAGCGCTGGGGGAGGCTTTACAGCGCTGTAACTTGCAAGTGTAGCCAAGGCCTTTAAAAATAAAACCTTAAAGTAGTTTAAAGTACTGTACTTGCCGTGAGACCCCCTGTCAATCTGCGTGGCTTTACAGTAAACATTTTCTATTGTCTAAAAATGTTTTCTTCTGTTCTTGCTAAAATCCCCCCTCTCACCAAACAAAATAGGAAATTAATTCCAGTCTCTCATTGTTTCACTGTATAGAAAGTGCCACCAAATGCACAAATTAACTATCTTTTCTAGTTTTTAAATAAAAATAATCTTGAGTGTTAAGTGTAAAAGTTAAACTTTTGGGCACAGGTTATTAAATTGTCCTTGTTTATGTTTTGTATGAACAGTTGGGGACACAGCTAAAGGGTTTCTAATTACCTCAACTTTTGCAGTGTAGCTCTTGGCAAAATGGACACAACTCACAAATATTACAAGCATGACAGTTACCACACCTGTGCACAATTAAGGTGAAACTAGAAAAAAAACTGCATCAGGTCTGAGCTAATTATACCTTCACTATCAACACCTGAAACATTTTAGGTTAGGTAAATACACAATACTACTGTCATGGATTTTTTTAGTGCTGCTTCTGTATTTACAGGACATGCATCCATAACAGACGCTTTTGGGTGTATCTACAGTTAAAATAAAGCCACAGGAATTAGTAGAAGTGGTGCCAGCAAGTTGGAAGTAAGCAGCAAATTATGAGGGCCAGTGCTTGTTTAGATTCTGATGCTAGTACACCTGTAGTAGGTGCAGCAGAATGCCCAGTAGGCAATTAGATTAAACTGTGCACTCTTGCTTGCTAATTATCTCCTCCAAAACTTAGTTTCCTGGAGACTTACCCACCCAGTCAGGGATGTCTTGGGGCAATTATAAAGAGAGCACTAACTTTGAGAGCCCCCCAAATAATTTGCTTTGAAAAAAGTATACATTTCCGATTACTCTCTAAAAATATTTTAAAAGTACTCTAGTAACATTAACTCACCCACTGTCTATATGTTTAACAACTAAACTATGTATTCTATACAACGAGATTCCAGGATTGTCACTTTGTGTCACTCTGAAGTCTATTATGTCTCTAGAGTCAGTGTGAAGCTCATGAAACAGCAAGCATAATCGAGGGCTTTTTTTGTTCAGAATATCACTGGGTTTTGCGATTTGTTACCCTCCAGTTTTTAAGTTTTCCATCATTTTGACTTTACAAATTACACCCACGTTGTGCATAGCTATAGTAAGGCATGTATCTATGCCATGTCAAGAGTCCTAGAGCAGGCGTTCTCAACCTTTTTCTTTAAGGCCCTCCCAACATGCTATAAAAACTCAGGGTTTCAGCTGGGGGAAATGGGGGGCAAGCTTGGGGTTCTGGGCTTCAGCTGCCTGGCAGGGGGGAGGCCTTGGGCCTTCAGCCCCATGGGGCCCCCACTTTAGAAATGCTGTCCTAGAGCATCCTGATATCTGAGTTAATGTACAGTTAATTTGCATACAGCCATTTCAGTGGTTGAATGGGGGAGACGGTACAGATAGTGGGTTACTTGGCCCAACTGCCTCCTGCACAAAGCAACACATCTCCCACTACAACCTTCCAAGACAAAAGTCAATGCAACCACCCACACAACAATCAGCAGACAAAACAATCTAAACACTCACAGCATCACAGACCCCTCATTCACCACCCACACAAATCTATACACCTCTCCCAGCACAACACAACCCATAGACAAATCAGCACAACCACCCACACAGAAAAACAACCAGCATACACAATAATCCTAAATGTCACTGAAGTCTAAAATGTCTGAGTCGGGATGAAGTGATGGAAACAGTTACAAGCATAGTTGAGACCTTTTTGTTTAGAATATCATCAGTTTTCAATCATCATTGGGATTCATAGTCTGTTACCATCCAATTTTTAAGTTCTCAGTGGCTTTTAGACACATGGCTTTACAAATTACCTCTGTGCAACTGCTCAAGCTTTCAGCTACTAGTAGTTTAATTAGTAAACTAACTGCTACACTGAGCAAATTTTAATGAGAACATTAACTTTATTTTCTGACTTTCTGTTGAAATGTGTAACCTTGGCATTACAGTTCTTTGTTTTAGTATCTTGTTTTTAAAAACAAAAACTTCCAACTTTAAGTGATTAAGTCCAGATGTCCCTGAGATAAATGGGATGGTGGATGAATGAGTTCTCACAATTGCTCCTGCTGTTTAGCTGGAGGAACTGTTAAGAGTTGGGTTAACAGGGCAGCAGCACATTTGAAAAAAGTCATTAAAGAATATAAACACTTAGGAAGTACAGGCCAGTCAGCCTCACCTCAGTCCCTGGAAAAATCATGGAGCAGGTCCTCAAGGAATCAATTATGAAACACTTAGAGGAGAGGAAAGTGATCAGGAACAGTCAACATGGATTCACCAAGGGCAAGTCATGCCTGACTAACCTAATTGCCTTCTATGACGAGATAACTGGCTCTGTGGATGAAGGGAAAGCAGTGGATGTGTTATTCCTTGACTTTAGCAAAGCTTTTGAAATGGTTTCCCACAGTAGTCTTGCCAGCAAGTTAAAGAAGTATGGACTGGATGAATGGACTATAAGGTGGATAGAAAGCTGGCTAGATTGTCTGGCTCAACGGGTAGTTATCAATGGCTCCATGTCTAGTTGGCAGCTGGTATCAAGCCGAGTGCCTCAAGGGTCGGTCCTGGGGCCGGTTTTGTTCAATAACTTCATTAATGATCTGGAGGATGGCATGGATTGCACCCTCAGCAAGTTTGCAGATGACACTAAACTGGGAGGAGTAGATATGCTGGAAGATAGGGATAGGATACAGAGGGACCTAGAGAAATTAGAGGATTGGGCCAAAAGAAATCTGATGAGGTTCAACAAGGACAAGTCCAGAGTCTTGCATGTAGGACTGAAGAATCCCATGCACTGCTACGGACTAGGGACCGAATGGCTAGGCAGCAGTTCTGCAGAAAAGGACCTAGGGGTTACAGTGGACGAGAGGCTGGATATAAGTCAACAGTGTGCCCTTGTTGCCAAGAAAGCTAATGGCATTTTGGGCTGTATAAGTAGGAGCATTGCCAGCAGATCAAGGGACGTGATCATTTCCCTCTATTCGGCTTTGGTGAAGCCTCATCTAGAGTAGTGTGTCCAGTTTTGGGCCCCACACTACAAGAAGGATTTGGAAAAATTGAAGAGAGTCCAGCAGAGGGCAACAAAAATGATTACGGGGCTGGAGTACATGACTTATGAGGAGAGGCTGAGGGAACTGGGATTGTTTAGACTGCAGAAGAGAAGAATGAGGCGGGATTTGATAGCTGCTTTCAACTACCTGAAAGGGAGTTCCAAAGAGGATGGATCTAGGCTGTTCTCAGTGGTAGCAGATGACAGAACAAGGAGTAATGGTCTCAAGTTGCAGTGGAGGAAGTTTAAGTTGGATATTAGGAAAAACTTTTTCACTAGAAGGGTGGTGAAGCACTGGAATGGGTTACCTAGGGAGGTGGTGGAATCTCCTTCCTTAGAGGTTTTTAAGGTCAGGCTTGACAAAGTCCTGGCTGGGATGATTTAGTTGGGGATTGGTCCTGCTTTGAGCAGGAGGTTGGACTAGATGACCTCCTGAGGTCCCTTCCAACCCTAATATTCTATAATTCTATGAAGATGTACATGCAGGTGTATGGGACCAGGCTCTTTGTGTTTCTGAAGGATTTACACAGAGAGAGTTCACTCTTTCAATAAGAATTGGTATTCCTTTTGTGAACAGTCCCAGCATCCTGTGTTTTAGTTGAACAAGGAAGACCATGCATTGTTATATCCCTTGTAACATCACTGGGCTTTGTAACGTGTTGGCAAATGCTTGAGTATATTCAGTAGTGACTTTTTTCAGTTGCTGATAACCTGTCTTTAATTCCACTCTGAAGAGTGGATAAAAAACATGATTTAAAAAAATAGTTTTTAATCAATTTTAAAAAGCTAAAGTTTTTATTTTCATGTTGCTAGTTCTTTACTTTCTTCCCATTATATAGTCCTAAAACACCTACTTTAGCAATTTGTACTTGTTTCTTAATTGTTAGTGGAATTTCAGTTTTCCATAGATTTTCTACTAAGAAGTTTCACATTTTAGATCTGTGCTGAATGACAAATCCAGGAGCTCATTGTTGTTTTTTTCCTGTGAGAACAACACAGAATTGATAAGCAAATAGCCTGTGCTATCTTTACAACCAAAACTATCTTCTGATGTGTTGCACTTCCATAAATCAAGAAAACTGAAATGTTTTGACCAGACTATACTTCTCCATTAGGAGTTGCTGTTTGAAGTCACTGAGGTTTGTGCTCCAAAGTCTCTTAAGTGTTTTGAAAATCCCACCCTTAATGCCTATCCAGGGGTTATAGGAGCCTAACTTTAGGCTCCGGATTTCAAAATCACAATAACTTTAGTGTATTGGAAGTCTAAATATCTAACACTAAAGCAATATGCTTTTGACATGACACCAATCTAATGTCACTAATGAAGTTGTTGAATACAATGTTAACCCTTGATGTGAATACTTATGCACATGCTTAACTTCAAGCACATTGATAGTTCCATTGCTGTTAATAGAGCTACTCATGTGAGTAAAGCTATATACCTGCTTAATTGTTGATCAGAGTCTAAATGTTCAATATTTTGTTTCTGCCAGTAGCAGTTTCTTTAAGTTTGAATAAGACGTCCTAACAGCAGTGGCATTTAAAAAATAATAATTTATTATTAACTTTAAAGTTGCAGTAGCACAAAACTTCAAATTAGTTTTACAAAGCTTCAATATGATGTAAATTAATCAAGTGAATTAATCACTCCACCCTCATTCTCAATAAAGAATATTTATGTACAAATTTGGAGTATTTAGCTTGAATTATTGGCAACCAAGAAGCCTTGGTCTTAAAATGATTTTGTTTTTCCATTGCAATAATTCAGCTTTTGAAATGTTTACCTGAGATTGAAACAAGTATGGAAAGTTTAGGCCCGAAAGAATATCTAAACAGTTCAGTGTCTCTTGATATAACCTTAACTACAGATGTTAATGCAACCACTAACTAGTAAGAGAGGGACATTAAAAAACTACTTGGCAACAATTTTAGGTAACCATTTTGTTATAAATTGCAGCAGGAAACATGAGATCAGAATGTTTATCTGATTAGCAAATTACTACTGAAGCTTTTAACTATAAGGCTGCCTTCATCCTAGCACAAAAGCTGCATTTGTGGCTTGCTTTGACTAGTTGTTAGGAAAAGGTACAAACAAAAGTGTTATGGTGAATCCATTTCCTTTAGCCAGTTCTCTGCGGGGAGGTGGAGGGAAATTGTCACTCATGTTCAGTATTTTAGTTATGACTTTGTTTTTCAGGAAACACTTATTACCACTGTGGACTCTAATTCCAGGTATAGTATGGCTTGTAATGTCATAAATTAAAACAGAATGGTGCTTCATGGTTGCCCTTCCCTAATTCAATGAAGTGGGGGGAAAAAATACGGTTCAGTTCAAACTACTAGCAAATAAGATGGTGGATATTAAGGGCTTATCAATGCTAGGAAGTTAATTTGTAGTAAGATAAGGAGTGAATTTAAAGCAAAAAGGCATTCCTGATGAACTCTCTGTGTGGATGCTCTTTATTCTAGAATGAGTGTGTCCACACAGGGAATAACTTCCTGTGGAATCAGACCCTAGGAATGGATGACATGTGAAGGCTGTTGCCATATGTAAATCCCAGGTTTGCTCTCAAAACTCTCCAGGGCATGTTGTCATCTTACCATGAAGATTTTACACTTCATCTTGAAGTTAAGAGGTTACCTTGTTCTAGAGAAGAGCTGGTATGCTACTAATGCTGCAGGAGATGCTTGGTGATCTTACTCACTAGTGCTGCTGCTGTCGCTAGCTACTCTGGATGCCTTATTGATAAGCATCAGCTCAGAAAAGTCTTTGCTATTGTTGCTGCAGCTAAGTTAAATATAAAGAGGATTCTGGGCTAAACGTAGAGCGGCACATATAGTAGAATTTAAAAATGTGCACAAATGTTCCGGGCATTTCAACACAATCCAGCCAGAACTTCATGCATTAATACTGTTCATTACATAGAGGAATCCTGTGACTCAAGAACCTTCCACATCACTTCCAATAGAGGAATTGAAGTACCAAAAGTTTTATTGGGAAAGCTCACCTGTATCTGCTCTTCAGTGGATGGCACAGCTCTGTGGCGACAAGTCATGACTTTAAGTTTGACTGGAATCTTATTGTTCTCCAATCAGCAAACTTACAAAAACTTTATTTCAAAGTCTAACTGTGGACACTATCATGTTGGCTGGCAAGAGCATATCACCAGCATTTAGTACTAGACCAACCTAAACACTCCCCCAGTCAAAGGCTCTTATCCTCATTTGAAGGGTGGAAAAGGAAGAGATTACAAAGTAAACTTTTATAAGCAATAAAATATCTCGTCTGTAATTTAGCAGCTGTTAGACATTGCATGAAAATAATTCTCACTGTGATTCCTTCTAGTTGGTGGACCAGTTGGGTGATCCCAGGAATAGCAGCAATTATTGTGGCCCTGATGTATCATTTCTACATGTCAGAGTAAGCATCCTCTGAGAACCAATAAAAGGAGAGACTGGTTTGGGAAAGAAAACAGAAGCCATCTTAACCCACTACACTTCCTGACAAAAGCATAATAGCTGAAAAGAGAAATTTTTAAAATTGAACTTTTCCAGAAAACTTTCTGCTGTGCACTTTCTTCTTAATGCTACCTTTTACTCACTGTTTAAGCGCTAAAGGTAGTGTTTATCTTTTGTATAACACTGTTATATTCTCTAATGAACCATTTGAGATAACGCTGATTTCTGTATTACAGCAGACATTATGTATGTACCAGCCTGAAACTTGTAACATTGCTTCTTTAATGTTTATTAAGGTTCTGTCTGAATTTAATACGAATCCTTCAGCCCTAAATAACTATGAAAACTGGTGGGCATGTGTCCATGAAAATACTGTTCATTTTGCCTTTTACCCATAATCTTGTATTCTTTGCTTGCAGTCTAGCACTTCTTTCAAATCAATTGTTTTTTTCTTTCTACATAAAGAAACAAATTCCATCTTTTGTACCTTTTATTTAAAAATAAAAGGGAGTAAGTTCTGTGGTAGTAGGTCTAAGGGTCTGTAAAGCTTGTAAACATATGTAGAGTGTAGCCTATACAATATGTGGACCTACATGTCAGGCTGTACAATGGCCTACTTAAAAGACCTTCCTGACATCTTGGTACCTGGGACTAGTACAGAATGCTACCATATAAAAGCCAGATTGCTTAATTCAGTTGCTCTTTGGAAAACCATCACTGAAGCACAGTGAAAATTAAACTTAGGATAATGTTTATATGAAGTGTCCCAATTATTTCCCTATTTTGAAAAAAACATACAAATCAAAAGCTCTTTTATTGGTTCTGCCTTTTTTGGGGAAAATATTTTTATGTAATTTCCACCATAGGTAATTTTTCGAAGAGGAGCAAAATATTGCTTTTAGCAACCAGAGCTCTACTGACGTGACTATAACTTATCCTACAACTTGAGTCAAACCTTTAGGAAATCTTCAACTTGAAGCTATGGTTCCTAGTGAGTGAAACTCTTTATCTAAATCTGCAGTAACTACTCAGTTTACTGTGCTCCTTCTTAGTACTAAGGAAAAAAGGTAACATACAACTTGTACTTACCATGAAAATAACTCTTTGGCAGAGGAATCTTGCTGTTTGCATTTTCTGGGGCAATGTTTTTAACTTCTGCTACTATTTTTTCTATGTATTTGTATGCACAATATTCATGAATAAAAGCAAATCCCTGGTGTATCTTCCCATATTCCTATAAAATTGGATTTTCTGTCTCTCAAATGTATTAATTCCAGCTCAGCAGATGGATTTTTCTATGGGTATGTCTACACAGCAATGTAAGCCTAGGATTAGTGGGCTTGAGTCAGCTGACTCGTGTCAGAACCCAGGGCTTGAGTGTCCACATTGGTTAACCTAGGTTAAGGATTTTTTGACCTGTGCTTGAACCTGGGGCTCTGGTGTCCACACGGCAGTGTACAGACCTGAATCAAAATAACCCTATCCAAGAGTGTCTAGTGCCCTGCACCCCACAGTGTCAACACTCCAGCCCTACAAATGGGTTGCATTGTGGGAAAACTGCCCACCCTGTTTTTTAACTGATGGTGCTATTGATGGAACTCAGGTGCCAATAAGGAGCATGTGAGTACATATACTGCATAATTAGCTCTTTTGGTGGCTGTCTCAGTAGAATGAATGCAGTTTGAGAAGACTTTATACTGAATTGCCATCTAATCTGAGGACTGGATTCTCCACTAGGCTGAGTCACATGGGCAGGAAAATGCCCATGTGCACCTGTTCTGAGGATAATTAGGACATCCGTATTCAGGGCTGTCAAACTATTACAATGAAACTTTGCAATTCTTCATTTTTAAAATGGGATGTGCACTAAAGTTGTTTTTGTTTGGTTTTTAATTTATTTTTGTCTGGTTTTAAGTTTGACATAAATTGTAAGTTTCACAGGAAAAACACACAGTCCAGCCTGGCTGTTGCTGGCTACCATGAATCCCTAGGACTGTGGGTGCAGTGTGCTCCAGCACTTCCCAGGGAGACCGGAAGAGGGACCAAGCAGCTGCCCTAAAGGGAGTGTGAGCAGCAGACCTACTGGCTCAGAACAGCTGCTGGAGAGATGACCCCCGGCAGTCGGGAGCCACCGCCCGCCTGTCAACTTTGCTTCCTGTTCTGGCCAAGCTGCACAGCAGCAAGGAGGAACTGAAGCTGCCACTGGGAGGCTGTGGGGAAGTTTTGGGGCTGGCCCCCACTCACCTGCCCTCACAGTGCACACTGCCTGGTCACACCTGCACAGGGTTGCCCGGGGGGGGGGGGCAAGTGGGGCAATTTGCCCTGGGCCCCACAGGGGCCCCCACGAGTATGTCAGAGGCTCCCCCCACCTCCGTCTTCTCCCATCCCCCGGCATCTCAGCTGGTAACGGGGCGGGGCTGCAGCCGAGCGGCGGGAGCTCAGGCCCCGCTAGAAACAGCACTCCCCTGCAGCACTGGACGCGGCGCGCTGAGGCTCTGGGAGAGGGGGTAAGCAGCATGGTAAGGGTCCGGGCACCCCCCCCCGACCCCATGAGCCCAGCCCTCTGAGCTGGACACCCCCCGACCCCATCCCCCCCACAGCCCTGACCACCAGCTCTGAGCCTAGCCCCTCTGAGCTGGACACCCCCTTGCCCCACCCCCAGCCGAGTCCAGCCCCTGTGAGCCGGGCACCCCCCAACCCAAAGCCCAGCTTCCCACCTAGCCCTGGGCAACAGCAGCACCACCCCCAGGCAGCGACAGCCCATTGGCACCAACCATCACCATCACCCAGCGACAGCCCATTATGTAATTGCAAATGTATACATACCATTAAAGCATTTAATGTTTTTACATGTATTTAGTGTATTTTCAAATTATTACAAATTAATTTTTGAATGTATTTCACTGGTTATTTTTTATATTTCCAAATACATGTTACTATAGTATTGCAACTTTTTTTTTTATGGAAGGGGCCCCTGAAATTGCTTTGCCCCAGGCCCCCTGAGTCCTCTGGGCAGCCCTGCACATGCAGCCCCAGGGAAGGCAGTGGGGGCCAGAGAGTGGAGTGGGACCAACTGGCTGCCCTGCAGAGGGGGAGCAGCCAGGTTGCTTGGGGTCATCCCTCCCCTGGCTGTGCTGAGCTGGGAACTCTACCATTACCCCACCCTGCAGGATAGCTACTTGGTCCCACTCCGCTCTCTGGCCCCTGGGTCCCCCCTGCCCTTCCTGGGGCTGTTTGTGCAGGGGGGCCTGGGCAGTAAAGGGGGGGGGTCAGCCCCAAAACAACCTGCAGCCTTGCATGATGGTGATGGCGCTAGTTCCTCAATGTGGTCAGGTTTTGTGATTAGCTCCCACTCCATGCCCTGATAGTTCATGCTGCCCAGCTGTGCTCGCACATGAGCTCCTGGGAGCAATGGCCAGAGAATGGATCAGGACGAGAGGAGCAGCAGAACTCATGGCTCAGCACAGCCAGGGCAGGGATGACCCCCCAATGGCCTGGCAGCTGGGAGTTGCTTTCTGCCGGTCAGCATTGCTCCCTGCTCTGGGCAAGCTCCGTGCCAGAGTGAGGAGGAGGATTTTTGGGACCCAAGTCAAGCCGGGGCTGTGTGCATATAAGAAAGCAATAGGGCTTGGACTCTAGGTCACAGCTTACCAGGCTCAGACCCTCCAGCTCTGCAGGGCCTGAGCCCTAAGTTAGCACAATTGGTGTGTGAACACAGGAGGGGTTAGGCTTGAGCCTGGGCTCAAGCCGCTGGCTTATGTTGCTGTGTAGGCATACTGTAAGTCTTCAAAAGATAATAGAGTATGTGAGCTCCCCGTGGCAGGGACAGTGAGTTCCTCCAGCTCTGGGGCTGTAGTGCGGGCACAGAACTTCTCTGGCCCTAAGGCTGGAGGAGCTCTGTCTCACTGCCAGGGCCCTAGCTCTGTGACCCCGCCCAATGTATCCAAGAAGTTGTGGATACATTTAGTCAGGTGACTCCACAGTGCACAGATTTTTCATTGAAATGGTGAGTGTACTGCTGTTTATGTATATGATGTATGTGCGTGTGTTATGTATGTGCGTGTAACCTGCATAATAGGTGTGTGTTTAATATTCCTCTCCAAAAGCTGTCAAACTTAAATTCCTGCACCACGCCCCTGTTCATGCAGAAAAACCTGTATGAAAGGGCTTTGGGAAAAGAAACATTTGGAGATCTGCTACTGGAAGTTACCTCATTTCATTGGTGCCAGGGGAAGGGCTACAGTGCTTGCCCTCTACTGTGGCATATACGCAGGAGCCCAGGCTTATAGTCTGTATCCCTGGTAGTTCAGCTGGATTGGGATAACGCTATGAAGGGTTGCCCCCAGGTTAGTTCTACAGAAGAGAGAATATAGTCCTCGGCTGTATTTTCAAATAAGCAACAGAGGGCTAATGCATGTTTCCCAAGTTCCTAGCCCCTTACCATACAGGCCAATTGAGGGCAGGGTGCTGCATAATTGGGAAGATTCTTCAACAGATCTAAGGGGGACAGTCTGGGCCTGAGTGTCTGTCAATTACTCTTAAAGCTGAGATGTGCATATGGCTTACAGTATGTGGTAATATTCCTTTTATTTGAAAGCTTATTGTCTTTGTGGTACCAATCTAAACTGCAATTGAAAATAGATCCTTGTGAAAATGTCCCCCTCTCCCCCCCCCCCCACCACCACCTCGGGGGGAAAAAAACCTAGAAATTCAAACAGTCATTAAATAGTTTTGGGTTGTAGTTTTTTTTTAAAATGAACATATTGTGTACTCTATAGAGGGTAGTTTTTAAGCTTAATCTCTTGTATGGAGTCTAAATTAGGCAATCAACATTGTTTAAGTGCCAAATATTACTACTAACTCAAATATTTACTATGTCTGAGCTGAGTTTTATGTGCAGATTTAGGGGGAACAAGTCACACTTTACACACACTAAATTAAAGATTTTAGAAAACTTAGAACAAATGGAAATGGTGACATTAAGTTTTGATGCATTTTAACTCTTCTTTGCACTGATCTGCGAAAATTCCACATATCTGTGGTATGGAGTATAAATTGTCCCTCTATAGAAGCAGAGTTGATATTTTTTGTTGTACAAGGTGAGATGCAAAAAGTAAACAGAATAATAGAAGTGTTTTGGGGTATCCTGGTATAGATGATGTGTCAGAACTTTTACCTATCTTTCTTTTTGAACCTATATTTAAAGTGTGTATGGAAGAAAAACAATGGTAATCTTAATTAAATTCTGACTTTTAGAAACTGCCTGGTAAGGAATGACGACTCTGCTATCATAGAAATAGCCAAGGAAGTGAAATTGCAGGTGAATAAAGTAGGGCATGTTCAGTCTGGAATCAAGAGCAAATTTGATAGTATTTACTGTGTCTTTAGACCATCTGCGCTGATTAAGCCTCAATTGGAGTATTGTATTCAGTTTGGGCACTACATTTCAGGAAGGATGTGGACAAATTGGAGCGAGTCCAGAGAAGAGCAACAAAAATGATTAAAAGTCTAAAAAACATGACCTATGAGGGAAGATTGAAAAAAAATGGGTTTGTTTAGTCTGGAAAAGAGAGGACTGAGCGGGGACTTAACAGTTTTCAAATACGTAAAAGGTTGTTACAAGGAGGAGGGAGAAACATTTTTCTTAACCTTTGAGGATAGGACAAGAAATAATGGGCTTAAATTGCAGCAAAGTTTAGGTTGGAAATTAGGAAAAACTTCCTGTCAGGGTGGTTAAGCACTGGAATAAATTGCCTAGGGAGGTTGTGGAATCTCCATCATTGGAGATTTTTAAGAGCAGGCTAGATAAACACCAGGGCACTGGACTAGATGACTTCTCAAGGTCCCTTCCAGTCCTATGATTCTATCTGTAAAAAAGTGCAGGAGAATGAAGGGAAGCTGATGTCTAATGGAAATCAGAGTTGAGCATCTGAACTCTTTAAGCCCTTCTGAAAATCCCTTCCCTAGTATTCTGACAGTTTCATTTTAATAGTTGGTACTAATTTTTGCTTGCTGGAACTTTTCAGTGGTGCACAGCTAAAAATCAAAGGTAATTTTTTTGCATTTGTTTACAGAGTTGGCCTGCTGTCCTGACCGCTCCAATTTTTTTTCGCCGAATGCATTATTCCTCACGATTTGCTCTGCTTGCAATTTTAATCTGGAGTGGTGAATTTGGAGATTTTGTACCATATCGTTACCCTCTTGTCTGGCCCCTTTGCATCCCTTAGGTAGAGCAAAGCGGCCAGGAGTTGTCCTAAAAGAACAACTTAGGTTTCCTCTTGTGCATGGGAATCCTAGGATGGCATAAAGCCAAAACAACTTGTTTTACCCTCCTCCTTCCCTGCATGAATCCCAGCATGTACAGACAGGACTTTGCATAGTGTTGGGGAGGGATCAATGCTACCAGAGTCCCCCTTTTGTGAGAAGAAGGAGAGCTGTGTGTGTAGGATATCATCATGCACAGATCCAAAGAGGCATGATCTAGTCCACTTTGCTGCTAATCTCCAACTTACTCTTGTCCTTTCTGGAAAGACACTCAGTCTAGAGCTTTGTAGGCAGGGCACTAGAGTGAACACAACTGCTCTCTGGGACATAGTCATGAGGAATAGTAAGCAGTTAGAGATTGATTTTGTGAGGTGCTGAGCTCCCTCCATTCCCACTGAAGCCAAAAGGAGTTGAGGGTATTCAGCCCTTTGCAGGATGAAACTTCCATTCATATCTCATTTTCTTACCTTACACATTTGCTTTGGAAAGAAGAATTCTGAAGGTCACCTAATCAAGATTTTTCAGGAACCTAATAAGTATTTTTCCCTGTACACCTTTTAAAACAGTACTGATTATGCAGGAAACCATTAATCATCCCAGCATGCCCATGCTTTCTTATTAGAACTTCCATCTATTTAGAATTATTTTTTAAAGTGTCAAATAGAAGACAATTCAGTTACTAATTTATAATCTCCCATTAGAGGTTCTAACAATTAAGTAGTCTTGTTAAAATCTAGGCACATCTGTGCTAACATGAATTTTGTGACTCCTAGTTGTACTTTAATATTCTGGTAATTGGAACAAAACCAGCATAGCTAAACCCTCTTAAGTTGAAAGTCAGTCAGTTGAGTTCACTGTACTGACCCTTTTTCCTTTCATCTTCAGATTTTCTTTCCTTGCTATCTGGCATGTTGAGATTCTCATTAAATTTCACTTTTAACTCCTATGCATGTTACTTCTCCTTTTTTTCAGTGTCTTTAGTTAGGATCCTATTTCATTAATAGTGCCTTCTGAGATTTTACAGTAGTTTTTCTCCAACTGGGTCAAAGGCTAAGAAAATACAGTAGAACCTCAGAGTTATGGACATCTTGGGAATGGAGGTTGTCCGTAACTCTGAACAAAATGCAGCTCCAGCTCCAGAAGTTCACGCTCCAGGCCAGGCACCAGAGGCAGCTAGGCAGTTTCCTTGCAGGCAGCTTCTTTTCTGGGTTGGGCAAGCTTGTCCCCCTCCCTGCATGGGGAGTGTGAGGGGGTGGTGGTGAAAACAGCTCCCCCCTTCCTAGCCAGAGGAGCGGGGTGTGTGTGTGTGTGAAAACAGCACCCACAGCTTACAGGAAAGCAGCACAGACTCCAGTGCTACTCCTGCTCCAGCTTCTTTGGGCTGGCAGTGGGGGCTCACAGCTTTGCCTGCGAATCTGTGTCTTCAACTCCTAGTTATAAGTGGGTACCCTGTGGGAATAGGGCTGGGAACAGGCAGCCCAGATGTGCATACCTTTAAGATGCAATACTGGCACAGTACTGAATTTGAGGGTTTTTCTGTTTTTGTCTCCGCTGCTGCCTGATTTGTTACTTCCGATTTCACATGGTGTCAGGTTGACCAGTCAGTCTGTAACTCTGGTGTTTGCATATTTGAGGTTCTGCTGTAGAAGAGTGGGGAGGGACTAAGGGTCAAAGTTTTGCAAAATGTGATACAGTAGTTCAGGAAAAACTGAAGGGGATAAAAAATACTATCAGACTATTTTCTGAATGTTATAAAATGCCCTCTTGAAGATGAGACATAAATAAATGGCAGTCACTTCTTGGACTTGACAAACAAGGCCATTGCCTTCCAGTTCACAGTACTTTCTACTAGTCTTTTGTTCCAGGGATTAGGGTTGAAGATTATTAAATCAGTAGTCCAGTGCAAATGAATTATTGGTGTATTATGGGGAGCTGTATCTTGAACTTAAAGGCATTTCAGAAGCAAAAGTGAAGGGGTAACGCACATGTTTCTAGCACAGACAAGACCTGAAGCAAGTCTGGCTACTTTTGAGCACTGCAGAAATAGGCCTGTTTTAAGACCCTTACATTAAGTGATCTCTATCCTTTCATATTATATTACATTCGTTTTCATTCCTATTATATTACACATTCAGGCTTTGAATGACCCTCTCCTTATTTTGGTGAAACAGCCAAAACTTTTTTTATTCATGAGAAGTATTTGGTACTCAGTTCACAATAGGAATTTAAGGTAGAATTTTCTGTTCACTCTGAGCACTGGCCAGACCTGTTCTTAATCCTCCATTTAATAATTTGACTGTAATAAGACTTGAGAGTTTCTTCATCTTTCCCAACTTTTTTTCTACAGCTGGAAAACATAAGTAGATTAGAACCATTAGTCTCTAGGGACATCCAAATAATAAAATACAGAGTTCACAGTTTGAGACTGTGCCCAGAATAACAACAATCCCTGCCTCCAGAATTAATATTATTATCCCTTGTGTCATTTCTTTGCCTGAGCCATGTAGTTTCACTGTACTCATGCAGACAATGTAGCCAAAAAAGCTCATCTTTGTTCTGTCTCTCACTTGCTTAACTCAAAATTAGTTGAAGCAATTTTGTTTATACTTATACATCTCCCCCCAAAGTATCTTTTTTCAGAGATCAAGCATCTCAAAAGGAATTGGAGGATGTGAGAAGTAATTTAAAAAGGGGGACAAGGGAGTTTTGGAAGGAAACCACTTCTAGGGCTTGGCTATGAAATAGTTATTGATTTTAATGGTCTAGTCATTCATTATTTTATGCAAAACTCCTATTGACTTCAGTGGAGATACAATCCATAGTTTAAAACTCAATTTAAAATCAATCCTTCAGGATGGAAAACATTATATGAGTGCATGTGTGGGGTATGTAAATATATGTAATTTTTTTTTTTAAATGCAGCTAAATTTGGTGAACACTAGAGCTAAGCAACTAAGGGAGAGATTTCTCTCTGGTGGCATTGGGCACCTAACTCTTTTTTGTGCCTTTGAAAATCCCAGCTCAAAATATTAGATAAGAAAGAGTAGTTTTCTTTTCTAAAGTCTCTAATATCTTGCATTGTGTGGTGAACTTGGGTTTGGATTTTGTAATTTTGCCAAAACCTGGCACTCAGGCTTGAGAAGGGTGGAACCACAGATTATAAAATGGAAAACAGAATACTTCTCTTGCCCAAAGAGTTACTGACAAAGGAACAAAATGTCTTCCGTGGGATAGAGGTTGAACCAGTTCTTGCCTTCTTTGTTAAGATAGAATTACAGCAGTGTATTTGTTATGTTGGTCAACCTGAGTTTCAGAAGCTCCATTTCAGTGTTCTCTCACTTTAGGCCTAATTTACAGTATTGCTGATCACTTGTGATTCCCATGGAGAGTGGATGGCAGGGAAATTAATTGAACCATAAAGATCAGTCTTATCCGTGTTTTTATTTTTTATTTTAATTCTAAAGTTTTGACCAGAGGGTAGCAAAATATTTCATTGTACTTTTAAATCTTTTGGATCAAATCCAACACAGCCCCGCTGGCTCTGGTGGAGGTGCACAGGCTATAAAAGTCAGGGAATGGGGCTGGTCCCTGCATGTTAGACCTGACACATTGGTGAGTAGAAGGGTATTGTGATTGACTCTATAATTGGCAAATTATCTGTTTAATACCCTATTCCTTGGAGGATTATTTTAATGTATTCAAGATTAAGAATAAGGAGAAATTATGTAAACCCACAATAAAAAAGCACATCTAAAATGCATGCATTCTTTGTCAATGCTTTTCAGGGCTGGTCTGCTCATTCAAAACAGCTGCTTTCTCACAGTGTGGCCAGTGGTGTAACTAGCTTAGAGGTTAGAATCCTCCAGATGAATTGTTCATGCAGTCTGAAGGTGGGGTGGGTTTCAATCATGCAAATTTCAGGAGTATGAATCAATCCCCAACCCCCTCCCTCTTGCAAGCATGCTTGTGTGGGATGGCTCACAGGCAAATCCGAATACCACTACAGTACTAGTAAGATCTCAGTATCACTCTGAAGCGATGTGACAGAGTGCAACTCTCTTGAAGGAGCATCGGTGTGTAACCATGTCAAACGTATATGCAAAGGAAAGCAAACTCAAACATCTTGAAAGCATCAGAAGACAGAGGGGCAGCATTTGTGTGGATCTGCAGGAACCTTTACATTTAATAGTTGGCAAAGAGGGGCTCTATAATTAAAATGCATATACTTATATCAAGATGTGGGATAGAGAGGCAAGGTGAGCCCAATGACTCTTCATTGTTAATTGAGATCTTGGGAGAAGAGAATGCTTTATATTCTATAGAAGATTTATTTTATTAGGGGATTGGAAGTGGAAGGAGAGGAACAAAGAAAGGCAGACATTTTTAGCATAATAAAGCAGCAGTAATTCATTCAGTACATGAAACTGGGAGCAGAAGAGAAGGTGTTCAGATTTTTAGGCTCAGCCAACACCCTCTACAACTCTAACAAAGAAAGGAACCACAAGAGTGCTATGCACCGCTATTCCTGGGGAGTCTCTCTCTACCACAGACTTCATATGGACAGTAAAGTTCACATAAATCTGAGTGAGAGGCCAAGGCTGAGCTCCTGATTTTGCTGCTGCTGTCTGGTGTCACTGCAGAACCTTAATAAAAGCCCACGTTCCTTCCCCACAACTGAAGAGCACCCTGTCACAACTGAGTGAAAACCCTACTGGGATTCCAAGCCAACTTCTCTTATCTCCACCCTCTCCCTCACACCACTCTCATACACTTGTTTACTTGTATTTTGATTGTTGTCTCCTGAAGCTTGTTGAGAAAACACGAGGGGTGCAGAGTCCATTCTGATGGGAGCTGGCTGACCCTGTCACAAAGGTGGAGGTTGCAAGCAGGAACTCTCCCTTCAGGCATCCCAATTATTTGAACTACTGTAGCACCTAGAAGCCCCGGTCCTGGACTGGAACCCCATTGTACTCAGTGTTGTATAAACAGAACAAAAAGATGGTCCCCGCCCCAGAGATCTTACAATCTAAGTATAAAACTAAAGACAAAAGGTGACACAGGCTGAGAGGTGGAGCACAAGAAAACAACGAGACAAAAAATTGTTGAGCATATGTCTTTGAACATAAATTGACTCCATTTAATTCATGCTTTGCTTTGTTTGGGGGCTCTGAGTCAACACAGACAGTCTGGAGTAATGCTACATAGGGAGTGTGATCCAAACCCCATTAAGTCAGTAGGAAGCTTTCCACTGACTTCAGTGAGCTTTGGATCAAGATTGTAATTGCCTCTTTGTTACTGAAGGCACCCACTAATTCTGGAATGCCAGTACTGTGGGATGGTAAGAAATATGCCCATAGGACTTCTATCTACAGGTGCATGTTTTGAGGCAGCTCTGTATAATCAGTTTGTTTATTTTGGTTTATAATCACCTATAAAACTAACTTCTGTTTTAGGCCCCAATCCTGAAAACAATTATACACATGCTTAATTTTACACATGTGAGTATTCCCATTGGCTTCAAGTTAAGCTTGTGCTTAAGTATTTGCAGGATTGGAGCCTTAGGCCTGGATCCACAAAGGGATCGAGACATTGCAATGTTGAGTGTCCCAGGACCTAATTTTTAGGTGCCTAGAAAATCACTGGAATTCCACCGAGATCCATAAAGCCTGAGTTAGGTGTCCAGGCACACTCTACAATACATGGAAAGAGACAGGTGCCATAGAATGCGATGCACAAAGGCGAGAACATTAGGTGCAGAGCTGCCTAAACTAGCCAGTGGGAGATGCCAATGACCTAAGTCCTAAGCCTCTCTCCCTGTCTTGGAGATAGGTGCCCCCCTGCAGCCCAGATCTAGGTACCTATTTCTGCTTAGTTACCCATAAGTGATCCATTGCCAGAAGCCAAGTGGCTTAGGACTCTCTTGCAGGAATGAGTTAGATGCTTGCCTCATTCCACACAAAATGGCTGGAGGAGGAGGTGTTGGTGCCACTCACTTATATAATGACAGTTCCACTGTGGAAAAATACTTAATAGTCATTGAGTTACAGAGAGAGAGAGAGAATGTAGTTCAGTAGCTGGGGCACCTACTTGGGAGGTGGGAGACTCAGGGTCCCGTCTCCTTGCTCCAGTGACCCTTTAATTGTTTGTCCACAGTGGAACAGCTTCAAAAGGAGAGAATTAGGGAGCCCCAAACCAGAATAGCGCAGTGGTTAAGGTGTTCTTCTAAGAGGTGGGAGTCCCTGGTGCAACTCCTTTCTCCTTCTCCAGCAGACAGAGAAGAATTGACCTGGGCTCTCCCACATCCCAGGTGAGTGCTCTACCTACTGGTCTAAAAGTTATAAAGTGGGTGGCACCACCAACTCCTCTGGTGATAGTGGCCAGATTTTTGAATGGGACTTGATCTGCTACATGGCCTCTGAGCACACCTCCCGGATCAGGCCCTACATGCTACTTAGGCAGATGAATGCCTATCTTCCCCTAGTTTGTGAATTGCTCTGGGGCTTAGGTGAAAGGTAGGTGTCCAGATGCCTAGAGGGAGGCAGCAGTGCATGTCCCCTGAGGCAGAAACTTAGGCACCAAGGAAACTTTTACCCTGAAAACCTAGGTGCCTACAGGGATACGGTAGGAGATTTCTGGATCGCGGTGGAGCCAAAACTGGGACTTAGGTGCAGGGCCGGCCCTAGACTAAATGGCATCCCAGGCAAGGAGCATCTTCTGTTTGTTAAACTTTTGAATACTGTACAGCACTCCAAGCCTGGGTCGCCTGCCTCTAAATCTGTCCCTGCATAGGTGCCTAAGTAGAGCTAGTTACTCTGTGAGCTTTTTCCACTCAGTTCTGCCAATGTCTTGTCTTGCAACATGCTTGCTATTCCTGTCCTGGGTTGCTCAGAAGTAGACACTGCCAAATATATGTCATGGTTTAGTGTTCTTATGATGTGGTGAATGTCAGTTGGAAACTAGACTGAGGGCTTGTCTACACGGGGTGTTTAAACCAGGCTAAACTGAGTTAATACAGTTTGAAATGGTTGTGTGTACACAGAACAATTCATTGTAGTGCACTGACTCTGTACCCTGTTTCAAATTAACTAACTTTGTCATGAAGTAAGATAATCCGGTCTATTGTTCATGTGCATGCAATGCTGCTGAAAACTACTTTGGTACTCTTCCAATGGCTATCCCACAATGCTTTGCAGGCAACTGTTACTGACCTGTCTGTTGACCTGTGTGTCCTCCCCTGCTCTGGGATCCAGTTGATGTCTCCTCCCCCATTTATAAAGTAGGTGCATAGCCAGATTTTGTCCATATGCTCTTGAATTGCAGTTTATCACAGTAGCTGCAATAATACTTCAACGTCTTTCAATGTGCCTTGAGCAGCTGCTTGGAGCTGCGCTGAAACCCTGGAGCTGATCACCATCTGGGATGAAGCATTGGTGCAGTAAGTTTTTGTGGGGCCAGCCACTGGAATAAAGACCTTTTTGTGGACATTGGTAGGTAGATGTCCACAAGGGGCCATGATTGGGACACCAAATGGTGCTGGAAAAAGAGCAAACAGCTCAGGAGCACCTACATTAAAATGAGGGATAACAGGAAAAAATCTGGCAGGGGACATGTAACCTGCCATTTTTTGAGGATTTGGATAGGATTTTACATAACTACAGGGTCGCTCAACCCAGGAAGCTTGTGGAGCCTGCTGGCTGCTCTCTCGCTCCTCTTTCCCCAGCCTCTGCCCAAGGATGACCAGCAAGACTCATTGGAGAAGGAACACAAGGAGGACACTGAAGAGATCTTCCTGGAAAGTCAGGATCTCTTTGTGACTGAGGACCCTGATGCCAGCCAGGTAGAAGGCAAGCCTGATTCCTGCTCTGCAGCAACCAATGCTGATTCCCAGTCAGCAACCCAGGCCAGGACTGAGGAGGCAGATCCTATGGAGGGAACCTCAGCATGTAAGTCTTTTTACACATTTAAAAGAATTGAATATTTAAGTTTTAATGAATTGTTACTGTGCTTTACTGCCATGCTTCATGGCTGCAGCTATGGTAGGCAGAGGAAAGCTAGAAGTCTTTCCAAGTCCCAGGTCCCCGCCTCCCTCCCTCGAGTAGTCCATACTGTCCGTTTGGCCCCCTGGTATGCCTTTCCAAAATGGTGGCTACTCTGGCTAGGCAAGCAACCTCCATCTCATGCTAAAGCCCTGACTACTGACTGTTTTCAGGCCCACGGCATGGAAGGCACATGCCCAAGTACCTGTTTCCCTTTCCCTTTCCTTCAGCTATCTTGCCCATGGAACACTGTCCACTCCCCCTTCTCTCCCCAGTCCCCATTCACCACCTCAAAATGGCAGTCACAATTAGGATTGCTAGGTCTGGTTTTCGACCGGAACGCCCGGTTGACAAGGGACCCTGGCAGCTCCGGTTAGCACTGCTGACTGGGCCAGTAAAAGTCCAGTCAGCAGCACAGCGGGGCTAAGGTAGACTCCCTGCCTGCTGTGGCTCTGTGCAGCTCCTGGAAGCAGTGGCATGTTCCCCCTCTGGCTACTACATGTAGGGGCAGCCAGGGGGCTCTGCATGCTGCCCCCACCCCAAGCGCCGGCTCTGCAGCTCCCATTGGCCAGGAACCATGGCCAATGGGAGCTGCGGGGGTGGTGCCTGCAGATGGGGAAGTGCACAGGGCCACCTGGCTGTGCCTCTGCATAGGAGCCAGAGGGGGACATGTCACTGCTTCCGGGAACTGCTTGAGGTAAGCGCAGCCCGGAGCCTGCACCCCGACCCCCACCCGTGCCTCAACCCTCTGCCCCACCCCTGATCCCCCTCCCGCCCTCCGAACTCCTTGGTCCCAGCCTCGAGCACCCTCCTGCACCTCAAACCCCTCATCCCCAGCCCCACCCCAGAGTTTGCACCCCCAGCTGGAGCCCTCACCCCCCCACACACCCCAAGCCCCAGCCCAGAGCCCCTTCTCGCACTCTGAACCCAACAGCCCCATCCTGGAGCTCCCTCCTGCACACCAAATCCCTCATGCCTGGCCCCACAGCATAGCCTGCACCACCAGCCCGAGCCCTCACTCCCTCCTGCAGCCCAATCCCCTAAGCCAGCTCAGTAAAAAGGAGGGAGTGAGTGAGGGTGGGGAGAGTGAGTGATAGAGGGAAGGCAGGATGGAATGAGTGGGGGGAGTGGGACCTTGGAGAAGGGGCAGGGCAGGGACAGGGCCTCAGAGGAGGGGAGGGGAAGGGGGCGGGGCAAGGGTGTTGTGTGAGTAGAAAGTTGGCAGCCCTAGTTACAGCCTTTACTCCATCCCCCTTCCATAGCAGGTTTGAATGAGGAAACCATTCTTTTGTGTGAAATGCAATAGTTTATTGAGACTGTGATTACAGGAAAAGAAGTTTGGTTCGTGTTCTCACATCATGTGAGGTAGACACATGGGCATTGCATGTCCATAAAGCTACAAAGAGTAAAGCTCCCCTGTAAATGCCCTGTAACACACATCCTTGCAGGCTGGTAACAGTGAATGCTTCCGGTCATCATTTCAGAGCCATGGTTTTTTTTCTGCACTTTCGATGTGTCTGGAAGCGAGATAAAGCAAAAATCTAAGGCTGAGAAATTGATCAGTTTTTGTTTGGAGATTATGAGGAATAGCTGCACGGTCTTCCCCACTGATATAGCTTGCAACCCCCTTCCACTCCTCAACACTTCTGGAAGAGCTATTTTGGTGAATAACTTCACAGTGTATCTTGCTGGTCTGCCCTTTGTCATTTTAAATAAGGTCATTCTCTGCCTCCTAATCACCCACCTCATTTTAAGGTCATCCCGAGTCAGGACAGCCTAAAGGGGATTACTATACAGCTTGCCCCCACATTCACCCCACTAAACCCTCCGACACCATATAAGCACCTCCCAGGCACAGCAACACTGCAAAGCCAGACAACTCGGGCCTGAACATCTATGCTGCTATTTTTAGTCCTGCAACGTGAGCCCCACAAACCAAGGGCAGTTGATCTGGGCTCTGGGACTTGCTGTCATAGGGATTTTTTTGGCTGAATAGTCAAACTCTAAGCAACTTCCCCAACATAAGAGAGGAAGTTTTGGTCAGAACAGGGAATTGAACCCTCTTCTGAGTCTTAACCTAGTGTCCTAACCACTGAACTATCCTGCCTTTTTTAAGGCACCCGACCATTAACCAACAAGAGTGAATCTGACCTTAGGGAACCCTTACATCACCAACTACTTTTGTGATCCATGCCTCTTTATAGCACGTTAGCTGAAAAGAAAAATGTCAGCTTATGCTAAAATAATAAAAAAACATGTGCAATGGAACAAAAGGCAGCTCACCCTCAAGGTTTTAGAAACACATCAGAGATGGTTTGTAAACCCAGCTGGTTTGGGAATTCATGACTAAGTTGTGTTGTAACTTTTTAAAAATATAATAAACCCAGAACAGAAAATAAATGAGGACACTGTCAGAAGGTTTAATAGATCCTTTCCCTGCCTTCAATCAGGTCTTTGCCAATAATTTAGGCTATTGTGGATGCCATTGATATTATTAATACCATCCTCCTGAATAATGTGACTAATTCAGTTCCAGAACTTTTGAAGTCTTTAGCAATACATTGCACTATACATCCTGATTTCCAGGGCACCTATTATTTTGGTATCTAAGTATCAGAATCCATAAAAAAAATTGACAGAGGGTCCTGTGGCACCTTTAAGACTAACAGAAGTATTGGGAGCATAAGCTTTCATGGGTAAGAACCTCACTTCTTCAGATGCAAGTAATGGAAATCTCTAGAGGCAGGTATAAATCAGTATGGAGATAACGAGGTTAGTTCAATCAGGGAGGGTGAGGTGCTCTGCTAGCAGTTGAGGTGTGAACACCAAAGGAGGAGAAACTGCTTCTGTAGTTGGATAGCCATTCACAGTCTTTGTTTAATCCTGATCTGATGGTGTCAAATTTGCAAATGAACTGGAGCTCAGCAGTTTCTCTTTGGAGTCTGGTCCTGAAGTTTCTTTGCTGTAAGATGGCTACCTTTACATCTGCTATTGTGTGGCCAGGGAGGCTGAAGTGTTCTCCTACAGGTTTTTGTGTATTGCCATTCCTGATATCTGACTTGTGTCCATTTATCCTCTTGCATAGTGACTGTCCAGTTTGGCCAATGTACATAGCAGAGGGGCATTGCTGGCACATGATGGCATATATAACATTGGTGGACGTGCAGGTGAATGAGCCGGTGATGATGTAGCTGATCTGGTTAGGTCCTGTGATGGTGTTGCTGGTGTAGATATGTGGGCAGAGTTGGCATCGAGGTTTGTTGCATGGGTTGGTTCCTGAGTTAGAGTTGTTATGGTGCGGTGCGTGGTTGCTGGTGAGAATATGCTTAAGGTTGGCAGGTTGTCTGTGGGCGAGGACTGGCCTGCCTCCCAAGGTCTGTGAAAGTGAGGGATCATTGTCCAGGATGGGTTGTAGATCACTGATGATGTGTTGGAGAGGTTTAAGCTGAGGACTGTAGGTGATGGCCAGTGGAGTTCTGTTGGTTTCTTTTTTGGGCCTGTCTTGTAGCAGGAGGCTTCTGGGTACACGTCTGGCTCTGTTGATTTGTTTCTTTATTTACTTTTTGGTTTCCCAAAGTGTGTGAGAGCTGTGGTTGATTTATTTGTGTTTGGTTGATGTCAATTGCTTTGGGCACTGGTTCTCAAAAAGGCTTGTCTTCCACTATGACCTAAACACAGTCAGGCATGGGCTCATGTTGAGCGCTCATGGAAAAGAGTCCCATTGCTAAAGCATTGCCACATACCGCATCCTGCCCCTCAGCACCTCAGCATCTAAACCTGGGCCTTTCCAGATGCTTTGTCGCAATGTAGTCATAGAATCATAGAAATGTAGGACTGGAAGGGTACTCAATAGGTCATCAAGTCCAGTCCCTTGCACTGAGGCAGGACTAAGTATTATCTAGCCCATCCCTGACAGGTGTTTGTCTAGCTTGTTCTGAAAAACCTCCAATGACAGAGATTCCACAACCTCCCTAGGTATTTTGTTCTAGTGCTTAACTACCCTGACAGTTAGGAAGTTTTTCCTAATGTCTAACCTAAATCTCCCTTGCTGCAATTTAGGCCCATTGCTTCTTGTCCTGTCCTCAGTGAATAAGGAGAACAATTTATCACTGTTCTCTTTATAACAATCTTTAATGTACTTGAAGACTGTTATCACGTCCCCCCTCAGTCTTCTCTTCTCCAGACTAAACAAACCAATTTTTTTTCAATCTTTGCTCATAGGTCATAGTTTCTATACCTTTAATCAGTTTTATTGCTCTCCTCTGGACTTTCTCCAATTTATCCACATCTTTCCCAAAGTGTGGTGCCTAGAACTGGACTCCGTACTCGAGCTGAGGCCTTATCAGTGCTGAGCAGAGTGGAAGAATTACTTCTCATGTCTTGCTTACAACACTCCTGCTAATATAGCCCAGAATAATGTTTGCTTTTTTTTGCAATAGTATTACATTGTTGACTCATATTTAGTTTGTGATCCACTATAACCCACAGATCCTTTCCTGCAGTACTCCTTCTTAGGCAGTCATTTCCTGTTTTGTATTTGTGCAAAATGATTGTTCTTTCCTAAGCGTAGTACTTTGCATTTCTCCTTATTGACTTTTATCCTATTTATTTCAGACCATTTCTCCAGTTTGATAAGATCATCTTGAATTTTAATCCTGTTCTCCAAACCGCTTGCAACCCCTCTCAGGGTGGTATCATCGCAAACTCTGTAAGTGTACTCTCTATGCCATTATCCAAATCATTTGTTAAGATATCGAATAGAACTGGACTCAGGACGGATCCTGGCAGGACCCCACTCGATATATTCTTCCAGCTTGACTGTGAACCATTGATAGCTATTCTTTGAGTACGGTTTTTAATCAGTTGTGCACCCGCCTTTTAGTAGGTTCATCTAAGCTATATTTCCCTAGTTTGCTCATGAGAAGGTTATGAGAGACAGTAGCAAAAGCCTTACTAAAGATATATCACATCTGTTGCTTCTCCCCTATCCACAAGGCTTGTTACCCTGTCAAAGAAGAATACTGGGTTGGTTTGAATTAAATTTTTTTGACAAATTCATGTTGACTGGTTCTTATCACCTTATTATCTTCTAGGTACTTACAAATTATTTGATTGATTATTTGTTCCATTATCTTTCCAGGTACTGAAGTTAAGATGACTGGTCTATAATTCCCCTTTTTATAGATAGGTACTATATTTGCCCTTTTCCAGTCCTCTGGGATTTCTCCTGTCCTGTTCTGAAGGATAATTGCTAATGGCTCAGGTCTTTTCAGCCAGTTCCTTAAGTATCTACAGTGTATTTCCATCAGGCCCTATTGACTTGAAAACAGCTAACTTGTCGACTATGTCTACACTAGAGAGCTTACAGTGGCACAGCTGTACTGATGCAGCTGCGCTGCTGTAAGTTCACTCATGTAGCCACTCTATGCCAACAGGTGAGAGCTCTCCCTTCGGCATAATTAAACCACCTCCAATTAGTGGCGGTAGCTATGTCGGCAGGAGAAACTCTCCCACCAACATAGCGCTGTCCACATCAGTCCTTATGTTGGTGTAACTTATGTCGCTTGGGGCATGTTTTTCACACCCCTGAGTGACATAAGTTATACCAACATAAATGGTAGTGTAGACATAACCTAAGTCATTCTTAACTTGCTCTTTCCCTATTTTAGACTCAGATCCTACCCCATTTATACTGATGGTCACTATGTTAGTCATTTGATCACTGCTAACCTTTTTAGTGAAAACTGAAACAAAAAAGGCATATAACACTCTGATCATTGCTGCATTTTCTGTTGTTGTCTTTCCCTCTTCATTGAGTAATGGGCCTACTCTGTCTTTGGTATTCCTCTTGCTTCTAATGTATTTGTAAAATGTTCTCTAGTTACCCTTTATGTCCCCAGCTATTTTAATCTTCTACTGGGCCTTGGCCTTTCTAGTTTTGTTCCTATATATTTGTGTTGGGTTTTTTTATGTTCATCCTTCATAATTTGACTTAGTTTCCACTTTTTGTATGTCTCTTTTTTGAGTTTCAGGTTGTTGAAGATCTCCTGGCTAAGCCAGCATGGTCTCTTGCCATACTTCCTATCTTTCCTACACATTGGGATAGTTTGCACTTGTGCCCTTAGTAATGTCTCTTTAAAAAACTGCCAGCTGTCTTGAACTCTCTTTTCTCCTTACACTTGCTTCCCATGGAATCTTACCTACCAGTTCTCTGAGTTTGCTTCAGTCAGCATTCTTGAAATGCCTTGTCTTTATTCTGCTGTTTTCCCTCCTACCATTCTTTAGAATCATTAACTCTATCATTTCATGGTCACTTTCACCCAAGCAGCCTTCCCCTTTCAGTTTCTCAACCAGTTCCTCCTTATTTGTCAGAATCAAAACTAGAACAACCTGTCTCCTAGTTGCTTTCTCCAGCTTCTGTGATAAAAAGTTGTTTCTAAAGCATTCCAAGACCTTGTTGGATAATGTCTGGGTAGTTGAAGTCCCCCTGCTCCCAAGTCCCGTGCTTTGGATAATTTTGTTAGTTGTTTAAAAAAAGCTTCATCCATCTCTTTTTCCTGGGTCAGTGGTCTATATTAGTTTCCTACCATGACATCACCCTTGTTTTTCACCCCTTTCTATCCATACCAGAAACTTCCAACAGGTCTGCCTCTTGCAGCTTTCTTGGCAGTTAAGGCTGTCTCCACAGCAGCTTCATCCTAAAACTGCTAAGGATTTAAGGACAGGGCTTTAAATTCTGTTCTGAAGTTGATGTGATCCACTTTTATTGCTTTTATGCATGTTGTACCATCTGCAGCCTCTATCGTGGTTTCACTCTGCCTGATCTACTGAGATTTGCAGTAATGTATCCTTGAAATGATGAAAGAATGGATCCCAGTGCCTACATCCATGCCTGAGAAGAATGGGCACCGTTTCCTGTAAAAGATATAACAAAGCAATGTATGGCTAATGTGTCAATCCGCATGGCCATGAACTAGAGCATGGATGATTCCAGCACAATCTCTATGCTTTGAACCACCTGCTTGAACAAACTGCTGTTCATTCAGCTGCTGAATTGTACCAGGCAGCAAACATTTTAGTGATGGCGGAGACTGTTGCTAGAGGAGATCACTCACATACTGACATCATTCATATATTGATGCCACATGACTGAGTCCATGGCATCTCAGGGCCTCTATCTCCCTGAGTGTTCTCATGGAAGAGTCAGAATAGCTCTCACTGAATTTGGTGAATTCCTTTCTCCCTTAATTTTTCTCTCTGTCAGACTGCCTTTTTCCTATGTGTTCTCTCTTCACCTTTCCTCTGGTCCTTTCCTTGATTTACCATAACTTCCTAGGATGGAGATTAAGCCCAGAGTTCCCCCACAGTTGGCACCAATGACATGATTTATTCTTATGAGTCACTGGTAATTATTAATTAGGCTTTATTATTACTATTATTTGTATTACAGTGTTGAGTGCCAATGCCCCTATTGTGCTAGGCACTATCCAAACATATAGTGAGGCCTGGTCTACACTACGAGTTTAGGTCGACTTTAGCAGCGTTAAATCGACTTAAGCCTGGACACGTTTACACTACGAAGCCCTTTCTGTCGACTTAAAGGGCCCTTTAAACCGGTTTCCTAACACCACCTCGACAAGGGGATTAGCGATAAAATCGACCTTAGGGGGTCGGAATTGGGTTAGTGTGGACGGAATTCGACATTACTGGCCTCCGGGAGCTATCCCACAGTGCTTCATTGTGACCGCTCTGGACAGCACTCTCATCTCAGATGCACTGGCCAGGTAGACAGGAAAAGCCCCGCGAACGTTTGAATTTCATTTCCTGTTTGCTCAGCGTGGAGAGCACAGGTGACCATGCAGAGCTCATCAGCACAGGTAACCATGATGGAGTCCCAGTCCCAGTCCCAGGATCGCAGAAGAGCTCCAGCCTGGACCGAACGGGAGGTACAGGATCTGATCGCCATCTGGGGAGATGAAGCAGTGCTCGCCGAACTCCGAAACAGTAAAAGAAACGGCAAAACATTAGAAAAGATCTCCAAGGCCATGAAGGACAGAGGCCATAACAGGGACGCGCGGCAGTGCCGCGTGAAAATTAAGGAGCTAAGGCAAGCCTACCACAAAGTCAGAGACGCAAACGGAAGGTCCGGGGCAGAGCCGCAAACATGCCGCTACTACGCGGAGCTGCATGCCATTCTAGGGGGTGCAGCCACCACTAGCCCAAGCGTGTTCTATGAGTCCCTCTCTGCAAACGGGGAAGCGGGTTCGGCGGACGAGGAAGATGAGGATGGAGAGAACATAGATAGCTCACAGCAGCAAGGAAGCGGAGAAACCAGTTACCCCAACAGCCAGGATATGTTTGTCACCCTGGACCTGGAAACAGTAACCCCCGAACTGACCCAAGACCCTGAGGGCACACAGGGGACCTCTGGTGAGTGTACCTTTGCAAAAATTACACATGGTTTAAAAACAAGCGTGTTTAATGATTAATGATTAATTTGCCCTGGCAATCGCGGCCAGTACAGCTACTGGAAAAGTCTGTTAACGTGTATGGGGATGGAGCGGAAATCCTCCAGGGACATCTCCAGAAAGCTCTCCTTCATGTAATCCCAAAGCCTTTGCAAAAGGTTTCTGGGGAGGGCTGCCTTATCCCGTCCGCCATGGTAGGACACTTTACCACGCCAGGCCAGTAGCACGTAGTCTGGAATCATTGCATAACAAAGCATGGCAGCGTATGGTCCCGGTGTTTGCTGGCATGCAGACAACATCCATTCCTTATCACTCTTTGTTATCCTCAGGAGAGTGATATCATTCACGGTCACCTGGTTAAAATGGGGCAATTTTATTAAGGGGACATTCAGAGGTGCCCCTTCCTGGTCTGCTGAACAGAAATATTCCCCGCTGTTAACCACGCGGTGGGGGGGAGGGGTGAAGTGACCATCCCAGAGAATTGGGTGTGAGGGGGAGGGGAGTTAGTTGGGTTTGTGCTGCATGTTAAACCTGAAATCGCAGCCCCTCCTTTTACATTGCAAACCCATTTTAAATGGCACGGGTGCTTGGTATGGGAAATGAGGGCAGAACTGTTTGAAACCATCCCCACATGTTAAGAAGGTTAAAAAAGCCCAAAGACTATATGTCTTACCATGGCTGCCTGCAAGCTGAAATCTGTGTCCTGGCACTGCGTGAGTGATCTCTCACACCAAACCAGGAGACTCTCAATATAAGAGGAAAAATGCGACCTTGTAACGAAAGCACATGTGCTGTGTGATGTTGTGAACAGCAAAATCTAACGTGAAAGAGTCTACCCATTGTTCTCTAAAATGTATCTTTTTTAACAACCTCTCCCTTCTCCACCAGCTGCAAATCTTACTCCTTCGCAGAGGCTAGTGAATATTCGAAGAAGGAAGCGAAGGACGCGTGACGAAATGTTTACTGAACTTCAGACTGCCTCCCACGCTGACAGAGCACAGCTGAATGCGTGGAGGCAGTCAATGACTGATTTTAAAAAAGCCCAATATGAGCGAGAGGAGAGGTGGCGTGCTGAAGATGAGAAGTTGCGTGCTGAAATGCGGGCTGAAGAGGAGAGGTGGCGTCAACTTGTAATCAGAAAGCAAGAGTCGATGCTCCGGCTGCTGGAGCATCAAAGTGATATGCTCCTGCGTATGGTTGAGCTGCAGGAAAGGCAGCAGGAGCAGAGACCGCCGCTACAGCCCCTCTGTAACCAGCAGCCATCCTCCCCAAGTCCCATTGCCTCCTCACCCAGACGCCCAAGAACACGGTGGGGGGGCCTTCGGCCACCCACTCACTCCACCCTAGATGATTTCCATAGCAATAAGTTTTAAAGTTTTAAATTGGAGTGTGTCCTTTTCCTTCCCTCCTCCCCCACCCATCCCGGGCTACCTTTCCAATTATCCCCCTAGTTGTGTGCTGAATTAATAAAGAATGCATGAATGTGAAGCAACAATGACTTTATTGCCTCTGCAAGTGGTGCTCGAAGGGGGGAGGGTAGTAGGGGAGGGTGGGGTGGTTGGTTTGCAGGGAAGTAGAGTTAACAGGGTGGTGGGGGAGGGGCAGAGGGTTCATCAAGGAGCAACAAACAGAAGTTTCACTCCGTAGCCTGGCCAGTCACAAAACTGGTTTTCAACGCTTCTCTGATGCGCACCGCGCCCTGCTGTGCTCCTCTAACCGCCCTGGTGTCTGGCTGCGCGTAATCAGCGGCCAGGCGATTTGCCTCAACCTCCCACCCCGCCATAAATGTCTCCCCCTTACTTTCACATATATTGTGGAGCGCACAGCAAGTAGCAATAACAATGGGGAGATTCTTTTCGTTAAGGTCTGAGCGAGTCAGTAAGCTGCGCCAGCGCGCTTTTAAACGGCCAAATGCACATTCCACCACCATTCGGCACTTGCTCAGCCTGTAGTTGAACAGGTCCTGACTGCTGTCCAGGCTGCCTGTGTATGGCTTCATGAGCCATGGCATTAAGGGGTAGGCTGGGTCCCCAAGGATCACGATAGGCATTTCAACATCCCCAACTGTTATTTTCTGGTCTGGGAAGAAAGTCCCTTCCTCCAGCTTTCGAAACAGAAGAGACTGCCTGAAGACGCGAGCATCATGTACTCTTCCCGGCCAGCCCACGTTGATGTCGGTGAAACGTCCCTTGTGATCCACCAGGGCTTGCAGCAGCATTGAAAAGTACCCCTTGCGGTTTATGTAGTCGGTGGCTTGGTGCGCCGGTGCCAAGATAGGGATATGGGTTCCGTCTATCGCCCCACCACAGTTTGGGAATCCCATTGCAGCAAAGCCATCCACTATGGTCTGCACGTTTCCCAGAGTCACTACCCTTGATATCACCAGGTCTCTCATTGCCCTGGCAACTTGGATCACAGCAGCCCCCACAGTAGATTTGCCCACTCCAAATTGATTCCCAACTGACCGGTAGCTGTCTGGCGTTGCAAGCTTCCACAGGGCTATCGCCACTCGCTTCTCCACTGTGAGGGCTGCTCTCATCCTGGTATTCTGGCGCTTCAGGGCAGGGGAAGCAAGTCACAAAGTTCCATGAAAGTGCCCTTACGCATGCGAAAGTTTCGCAGCCACTGGGCATCGTCCCAGACCTGCAACACGATGCGGTCCCACCACTCTGTGCTTGTTTCCCGGGCCCAGAATCGGCGGTCCACGGCATGAACCTGCCCCAGTAACACCAGGATTTCCACATTGCTGGGGCCTGTGCCTTGTGAGAGGTCCATGTCAATTTCCTCATCACTATCGTCGCCGCGCTGCAATCGCCTCCTCCTCAGCTGGTCCTGGTTTGGCTTTGGCATGTCCAGGAGGCTCTGCATGTTTTCCAGGACAATGCGCGTGGTGTTCATAGTGCTCATAATTGCCGCGGTGATCTGAGCGGGCTCCATGATCCCAGTGCTGGCTATGGCGTCTGGTCTGAAAAAAGGCGCGAAAGTAGTATCTGACGGACCAGGGGAAGAAGGGAGGGAGGGAGAGAGGGAGGGAGGGAGGGGCGAGTGACGACATGGCATACAGGTACAGGGAATTAAAATCAAGAAAGGTGGCTTTGCATCAGGGAGAAACACAAACAACTGTCACACAGAATGCCCCCCCCCCCAAAGATTGAACTCAAAAGCCTGGGTTTAGCAGGAGGAAGGGGGGGAAGCAAATGAATACAGAATAAATCTATTTTTTACATCTTAAGACGACGGTGCAGCATGACTGATAGCCCTTGGCATTTTCTGGGTGCTTGGCAACAAATACTGGGCGCTTGGCAGTTAGCCTTCAGGTCTATTGCACGATCTGATACCCAGTATGACAACGATGGATACCAGTCGTAATATACTATCTACTGCCCAAAAGGCAAGGGGTTGCTGCTGTGTAGCAATGTTGCCCCATCCTGCGGATAATACGTCTGATAACCATCATCATCAAGGCAAGGGGGCTGGTGCAATGCAGCCCCACGGCTGCCAGCCCCATGTCTGCCAGCACCCAGATAGCCCTCGGCCTCTTCTGGGTGCTTAGCAGACAATATTGGGCACTTGGCAGAAAATAGCATACTACGACTGATAACCATCATTGTCTGCCCGGGTGCCCATGATCGACAGCCACTGCAGTACGATGACGACGGTTACCAGTCGTAATATACCATCTTCTACCAAAAGGCAAGGGGCTGGTGCAATGCAGCCCTACGGCTGCCAGCCCCACAGCTGCCAGCACCCAGATCGCCAATGAAGGCTATCAGTCATGCTGCACCGTCTACCGCCAAAAGGCAGTAAGCTGCTGCTGCTGTTTAGCAATGCAGTCCCACGTTTGCCGGCACCCGGAAGAGATATGGTGACGGTGAGCTGAGCTGAGCGGGCTCAATGCTTGGCGTGGTATGTTGTCTGCACAGGTAACCCAGGTAAAAAGGCGCGAATCTATTGTCTGCCGTTGCTGTGACGGCGGGGGAGGGGCCTGACGCAATGTACCCAGAACCCCTCGCGGCACTGCTTTGCATCATCCGGGCATTGCGATCTCAACCCATAATTCCAATGGGCGCCGGAGGCTCCGGGAACTGTGGGATAGGTACCATAGTGCAATGCGCCGGAAGTCGACGCTAGCCTCGGTACTGTGGACGCGGTCCGCCGACTTCATGCACTTAGAGCATTTTAGGTGGGGACACACACAATCGGCTGCATACAACCGGTTTCTATAAAACCGGCTTCTATAAATCCGACCTAATTCTGTAGTGTAGACATAGCCTAAGAGGTAGTTCCAGCCCACAAAGAGTTTGTAGTCTAAAGGGACAAGACAGACCAATGGTGGGAGTTGCAACAGAGGCTCAGAGAAGTGAAGTGACTACCTAACCTAAGGTCACACAACAGGTTAGTGGAAGAGCTAGGAACATGTCACATTTCTGTTACCTTTGGGATCTGGAGCCTATAAAAAAGGATTCTCTGTACTAATTTAAAAAAAATGATTTGAAGTAAACCACTTGTTTTTAAAATCAGTCCAATCACCTTGAATTCCTTATCCCAGTCACATCAGTTTTTCTCTTCCCATCTGTTAGAAGAGCTAATTATGGATACTGTTAACCAACAATAACAATGACCTTAAACCCCACAGCAATCATGGTTGCATGATGACTACAAATTAAGTAGCAAATCAAGGACAATTATCTAGACCAGTACATTACAAGTTGCCTTTCTACATTCCATGAATCACAAATATTCTCTGTTAAAGTATTTTTTCCTTGAAAATTTCTTCATAACCTTGAATGTTTTTATTAGTAATTTACTCTTTCAAAGTACAGCACTTTGGCATGGCCTCTAAAACAATTCCTAAACACACTCCAATTCATGACTTGTTGAAATTCCTCTTTCAATTAACATAGGTTTTCCCCCAACTTATTTTTTTAGCCTACTAGGTGCTATAACAGCACAAGAAAATGCTCTTTTTTCACCTTATTTACGAAGGAAATTAGAATTTAAATATAAATCACCTTTCTTCAAAATCCTTTTTTCCAAATTCATCTAAATAGAGCAAAAGAGTATTGTCACTGAAACTTTTAGATAGTTTATGAATACTGTACATCTGATAGCTAAATAGTTGGTAATCAGTACTGGAATATCTTCAAACTTTCAAAGATTCAGTACTTAAAAGAGAACATTAATATTGCTCTGAAATGTTGCTGGATTAAAGCCCATTAAGCCACATTAGGTTGAGAAAAAACCACATCAGAAACCTTTGAGGATTTTTGTTTTGTTTTGGTGGGATGTGGGGGTTCTAGGGCTTTATCTCTTTAATCAATGCGTGTTGTATTGCCTGCTTCTCCACGGGCCCAGTCCAAACTAATGAAGTCAACTGAAAGGCTTTTTGTGAAGTCAATTGAATTTGGATCAGACTCCAATACACAGAAAGCTTAGTCAGCTAATTAGTTGCAGAATAGTGGGATGATGAATGTTGCAGAATACATCACATATATGGGGAGTAAGTGTCTCCCTGTGATTTATAAACACACCTATATTATTCCCACAGCCAGATGAATGTGTCTTGGCATCCAGGAGCTGCAGAGTTAGGACTAGGAATTACTGCCACTGAGTAGGGTTTTCCTTGCTTGTGGTAGTGTGAGAGATCCTAGCAAACAACACTACCCCCAAAGCTTGCTAGGAATCCAAGCCTCCATGCTCTGGGCCCCGGCTTCTTTCTGAAGCCTAAGCAGCCATCAGTGCTGGTTCCTCCCTTGGCCTCTCTGGCATATTTCCTGGGCACTGACTCTCCGTTTGCTACCCCTTCTTGGAAATGGGGCTTCTCAGTCCACCTGAGGACCCCACCACTGATCCTTCAAGGTACCCTAGTTAAACACACCCCTCTCCCAGAACTCCACCCCTGGTTACACTATAACTGTTTCAGGGGCACACAGTAGTTGTGAAGCAGTCACAGTATAACACCTTTATGCTCTTTTATATTTAATCATGCACAGGAGAGTACAGATCATGTCCCTGCCTCAGTTTCCTCATCATTCCAGGGCATTCTTTGGGCTGGGGTTTGAGTCCCTTGCATTGTCCAGAGTCATTGGGGCCGTCTGGGCCCAGGAAAGTGAACAGACACCCCCCTTCTCATTAAGCTGTCACATGCTTTGTGACTTCTCCCTGGAACCCCTTATCCAGTTTCTGTGACCCTGCTCTTTCCTTCTCCATGCTTCCTCTTCCTGTCTGGTCCTGTTCCTCTGTGTTTCTTTAAACTCCACCTGGTCTCTTTTGTTCTCATACAAATAAGTTTCCACTGCTCCTACCTTCCCCCCTCCCTCCTCGAGAGGAATCATCTAAACCGTTTTTTCTAACAGTACAGCTGCTTTTTAAAAATAAGCTCTGTGAGGTCTAAGTACCGTTATTAATCTTAAGTATTTCCCTTTGTATCAGCTTGTCTCCTTGTACATGTTACAGGTCCTGTCAGCAATGGTGGATCCACATATGTATAGGCACTCATAATAGAGCAGTATTTCATAATACAGCTTCACAATATCAAATAGAATTCATGAGTTGTACAGATATAGCCCCATTCATAACAAGTAGTAAACCTGATCTAAAGTGCAAGATCTCTCTCTCCTCTCAATCTCTTCCCCCTTCTCTCTCTCTCTATATTTTTGTTTGAAAAGGTGGAGTGCCAAATAGAGAGAGTGCACACAATTATTAATGATTTGGAATGTGACAGATACCTGATTCAGAATTGATTTGAACACAGTTCCAGCCACCTTGATACTTTAAGTTTCTCAAATATTGGCCCTCAAAAAAAGAATTCATAATGAATTAAGTAGATTTAGGTAACTTAATACAATTGATCTAAAAAACAAATGAAACCTTTTAAAATACAACATCATTAAATATAAACAAAATAAATATTTACAATTATTAAAATAAACCAAAAGCCCTCTCCTAAATTCCTTGTGTACCCAAACTCGTAGTGAAATCAGTGTGAGTATTTGGTTCACCGAGAATGCAGGATCTGGATTTTGAAATATGGCTACTGACTTGATACAAAAAAGGAAAGAGCTATTTATGAGACATGTAATAAACAGAAGTCATCATCATTGGTGATCCCTTGATTCGCGGATAATTTCTCCCATGGATTTACATATGGGCCCTGAGATGACTCAGGAGTCTAATCCTGGAACCACAGATTCGCCCACAGTAGTAGTATTTCAAAATCCTCTAAAATAGTTTGCCATATATCTTTTCTGGTGTGGGGGAGGCAGGGCTGGTTTGTTGCCAAACATGCAGACGTTTCCTGGAGGCATAGGTGCTGGAACAATTTTTATAGAGAGGGTGCTGAAAGTCATTGAACAAAACGGTAAACCCAGTATATGATAGAAACCACTCTGCTGCACCCCCCACGACCCCTAGATCTATGCCTGGTGGGTCAGCTGCCTACTGAAAGAAAGTTCTGTCTTTTTCCTTTCTTTTCAGCTTCGAGGGCAAGGCGCTTCTCCCCCAAGCAAGCCACTGCCTGATGGAGGATGTGGCGCCATTGAGGTCAGTTGGTGGCTTGCTCCTCCCAGCTTGTGATGTCCAGAAGTAACCTACAGTATGTGTCAAGTGACCTATGTGTGCAAAAACAAAATAGGCATGTGGGTAGAAATCGCATACCTCATGCATTCATATTTACATTAACATAATACAACTTCTGAAAAGTTATTCTAGGAAAGAATTTCTGTCCCATCTGCTATTTTTCCGTGGTTCTCCAGGCGCTTGTGGATCACCGTGCGCGTTTCATTAACATTAATGCAGGCTGGCCTGGAAAGGTCCATGATGCACACATCTTTCAAAACACTGGCCTGTTCAGGAAGCTGCAAGCCGGGACTTTTTTCCTAGACCAGAAGATCACCATAAGGGAAGTCGAAATGCCCATTATGATCCTTGGAGACCCCACTTACCCTTTAATGCCGTGGCTCATGAAACCCTACACAGGGATCCTTGATAGCAGCAAGGAGCGGTTCAACAACAGGCTGAGCTGGTGCAGAATGACTGTGGAGTGTGCTTTTGGCCATTTAAAGGGCCACTGGCGCTCTCTGTATGGGAAGCTGGACCTGGCCGATGACAGCATCCCCGCGGTTATATCCGCGTGCTGTACCCTCCATAACGTTTGTGAAGGGAAGGGTGAAAGCTTCATTCAGGCATGGACCTCGGAGGTTGAACACCTGGAGGCTGAATTTGAACAGCCAGAGAGCAGGGCTATTAGAGGGGCCCAGTGTGGGGCTGCAAGGATTAGGGATGCCTTGAGGGAGCAATTTGAGGCTGAAAGCCACTAGTAATGTCTGGTGCCCTGCACGGGAGTGAAGTGCAGTGGTTCCAATGTTAGTAGGAATCTGTGTTTGCTATGCTGACTTGCAGTGCCTGTTGCTTTCCTGGGCTAAGGTATCTTTTACTTTATGCAATAATAAAGAATGTTTTCAAAGCCAAAAAAATCCATTTATTGAAAAGAAAAATCATTTATTGAAAAGAAACACAACTGCTTGGGAAACAGAAAGGGCAAGGAGGTGGGTGGGGAACAGTACAATCACAGATTTGCGTATGTCCTGTTATCATACTCAGCCTTCCTGTCTGGAGTGCTGTGCAATGAGTGCTGTACTTCAGGCTGGCTAAAATGCATGGGGATGGGGGTTGAGTGCAGTGGGTAAGGGTCGTAGTTTTCAGGGCTGGGTGGTGAAGCTACAGGTGTTGGAGGCAACTGGTGGCAATAAGAACCTGGATATTGGGGAAAGTGGGTTGGAGGTGATGTGGGGGCACAAGGGAAAGAATTTTGGGACAAGGGCTGCAGGGGGGGGTGGGGGCGGTAGTGCTCCGCCTGCATGGCTACGAGCGCCTGGATCGAGTCCGCTTGGTGCTCCATGATGCTTATCAGCTGATCTGTGCTTTGCTGCCGGAGCTCCGCGCTTTTGTGTTGGCGCTCCGCATTCTGCTGGTGAATCCTTCTTTCATCCTCCCTCCACTCCTGCACTTTTAGATTCTCGTTAAGTGACGGCTGCATTACTTCATACAGCATGTCTTCCTTGCTTCTACATGGCCTCTTCCTGAGTCTTTGCAGTCTCTCGGCTGGTGATAACATGGACGGCTGAGATCTCAAGGTTGCATCTGTAAAGGCAAAATGCAACACTTAACAGAGGCAGCATTGTTCACACTAGACAGAGCAATGATTCCCCCATACTTAAGGAGGGCAAGCACAGTCTACACAATAGCATAATTTGCCCGTCCCAAAGTGAACGCACATAACCCACGGGAGCCCCCAACTGGTGAGTAAGCACAGGGTCCAGGGGAAATGGTTGTTTCATGGCTATACTGTCCTTTGGGTTTCTGTGTCTTGGGGAGAGCCAACAGCTGCAGGGGGCCCCTATACTGAACACTGTCCCCACATTTTCCACAGGAGTTCATCCTGGAAGATATCTCGCTGCTGAGGGTGACCTGGGAAGCAAGGGAGGGTCTTCTACTACAATGTGGCTTCTGCCCTGGCCCATATGCAGCTTGCCTGTGTGCAGCAATGGTCCCCCCGCCCCTCACGGCACAGTGGTGCGAAAATGTTAGCCTGACTGGGACAAGGATCACAGTGGCTCTCCCAAGAAACCTGCACAAGTGCATTGCCCAAGTTCTGGCTGAGACCTTTAAAGAGATCACTGAGGCCGATTACCATGATGTGAGAGAGCACATCAACGCCCTATTCTGCATCTAGGCATGCATACAGCCCTAACCCTCCTCACCCCAAGAGCCCGCACCAAATAACTTCCTTCCCAAAATAAAAGCCACTTACCAGGAACCTCCTCTGGTGTTTGTCCTTCCCCAAGCACTGGCTACCTTCCTCCTGGCTTGAGAACAGCTCCTGGCTGCATGCATCTAGGGATTCCAGGGTGTCTTCCTCTGCCTCAGCACACTCGCTCCCGCTTTGCTCCTTCTCCTCCTGCCTTGTTGAACTGGGCTCTGAAATGTCCATAGTGGTACTCGGAGTGGAGGTGGGGTCACCCCCAAGTATCGCGTCCAACTCTTTGTAGAAATGGCAGGTCACCGGGGCAGCACCGGAGCAGCGGTTTGCCTTGCAGGCTTTGTGGTAGGCATTCTGCAGCTCCTTCACTTTAACCCTGCACTGCAATTCATCCCGGTCATGGCCCCTTTCCATCATGTCCCTTGATATGTGCCCGAAGGTATCGTAATTCCTATGGTTGGAGCGCAGCTGTCACTGGACAGCTTCCTCCCCCCAAACACTAATGAGGTCCAACACCTTGCCATTGCTCCATACTGGGGATCACCTGACGCGTGGAGGCATGGCCACCTGGAAAGATTTGCTGAGAGCACTCCACGCCTTGCTGAGCAAACAGGAAGGGGATTTTCAAAATTCCCAGAGAATTGGAAGGGCGGGTCTGACGGTTGGTCACCTGGGGGCAGGGCAGTAGAGTTCAAACTGATGACCAGAGTGGCTAGAACAGGCATTGTGGGACACTTCTGGAGGCCGATCAGAGTGCATTAACAGACCAGGCGTCCACACTGGCGCTGTGGCGCTCCAGCAGGGGTGCATCAAACGTTATTCCACTCGCCAAGGTGGAGTACCAGGAGCGCTCTAGCAACAGAGTCAGAGCGCTCTACATGCCTTGCCAGTGTGGACGTGTCGTGACTTAGAGCGCACACTGGGCTGCTTTAATGCGCTCTAACTTGCATGTGTAGCCATGCCCTAAGACAGCTCTTGGGGGCGGGGGAGGTGTTTGACCTTTATCCTTAACTTGAGGCTTGTTTTGGGAATTATTTATATATGCATGCTTTACCTTTCTACCTTCAACAGGGCAAGTTAAGGCAATCTGGAGCACTATGTACACCACGATTCTCTGTCCTTACAGGCCTGCTTGCATGCTGGAATAAGTTTTAGCCCCATAGCATGAGCCCCACAAGCTTGTGTCACTTGATACAGGCTCTGAGACCCTGCTGCAGGTTTTTTATTCCATTGTAGACATCCTTTAACAAAACCAAACATCTTGTCAACATATTAAATTTAGCATGGCACAGGGAACCTGGGGTAGAGTAGAGTAGTGGGGACATTACCGTGTGTGGACGTGAGGGTGACAATCCTACCCAAGTCTTGTAAAATAACCATTGGCCAGTGGGTCAGATTCTGGGCTATATCTGTCTCAGGTCAACCTGTCATACAGGGTTGAAATGCAATGGATTTTAAGCCCTAAGCTAACTTTATATTCTGCAACTGAATAGGAGAAAAGGAATACACTGAGTTTTCAGCAGAGGGAGCCATTGGCACAATGTATAACACTGAAATGGGAAATCCACACAGACTATTTGTTTTTTCAGTAGTGTGCCATAATCAAGTGCTATACCCCAGTCTGTTCTCTTAGCCACCCACTATTTTTTCCACTCTCTCTGGGTGTTGTTATGTAAAGCCTCCGCTCAATTTAGTAGAATGCGATTGTAAGATTTGTATCTTTTCAGTCATTGCTGGTATGATCATTAAGTTCTGTAACTTTTTGCAAACTTTGTAACTTTAGTTATTGTTAGCATTGCCTTTTAAGTTTTGTAACTTTTGCAAGCTTTGTAACCTTTTCAGTTACCACTTGTATAAACCTCCAAGCTTTGCAATATTCCATCACGCAATCAGAGAGAGTGTGAACAAGGGAGTGTGAACAAGGGAGTGTATGTGGGACTGGGTGGAGAGGAACTGCAGTGAGAATAGAGCTCGGAGCCAGGAGTGTCTGATGTAATCTGCCTTGAGAAGGCAATCATGGGGTGCTGTAAAGAGAAGAAGAACTTGGTATGCATGAAAGGAACGACGGCTGGAAATGCTTCTTGGTGACGGACACAGAAGGGAAACTCAGTGTATGTGACAGGAGCTGCTCAGTTCCATAAAAGAAAGAAGGCATGCACACAATTCCACTGCTTCTTGACCTGCTCGCCGGCCTGGATCCATGACCGCAAGCGGACACACCAGATCTACTAAGCTTTGGCTTCTCGGCTTCCTCTGCTGTCTCCGGTAACTCTCTGCCTGTATGAGTGTGTGGGTGCATGAGGGTACGAATGCAGTGAATGTTTGTGTGCATGAATAAGCCTCCTCCCTTTTCTGTTTGATCCAACAGCAGCATTTAATAAAAACAATATAAGTGTAACCTTGGGTTAGTTTCTAGGGAAACTGAGGTAACAGGTATGTCTCTGTTTGTTTGAGCTACATTATTCTTGCACAGAAATACAGAAAAGTGAGAGACAGACAAATATTTAAAAAGCAAGCAATGTGTCTTTCTTTTTTTTTTTTTTTGGTTGTTTAAGGTATCATAGGGCATGTAAAACTGACTTAAGTAAACAACTCCAGAGATGAATGGGTCCTCCTCACAGCTCATTACTGCATGTTTCTCTGAAAAGGAAGCAAAATGAAGCAAAGCAGAAGGCAGGTAGGATTAATCATGACCAGTCCAACTGAGGAAGAGAATCCAGAAGGAGCCCTGTCTGAACTCATTTCAGATGACAGTCTTGAGAAATATGATAGGCTATCTACTAGCAGATAGCCTGACAATCGATCACTGTTGGCCTTAGAGAAAACCAAAGTGGCTATAAACTTTGTGCTAGAAACATACAAAGAAGAATATGTTTCTCTGCCCAGATCTATCATGTCAATCAAATGGAAAAAGATACAGCACACAATTTTTTCCATTCAAGATTTATTCTCTTTCCTCTCTGTCAGCTGGCTGCCTTCCTGAGTCTTGATGGAAGTTAGAAATACTGGACCAAGGCAACTGCTTAACTCCAAGGGGCATAATGGAGTGAAGATTAAATGTTGTAGATTTTTCTTTGTCGTTTGGCAGCACATACAACTGCAGTTCAGCTGCAGAGGGGGCACATTTTTACAGCAGCTAGCCAATAGAAGTTCATGGTGAATTTGAAATAAACTGTTCACTGCACAGGAAAAAAAACCCTCTCTTCCTGCAGTTGACAGTTATTTGGGGTATCAGAGCTATGAACTCAGTACAGGGTGTTTGCAGCCAGAAGGCATAATTTCAACTTCCCAGGAAGCTTATTTTTGGTGGAACAGCAGTTGATGTCCGTCATTAGTTGGCATGAACATTTAGTATGCAAAGTGAGTTTGTTCACAGCTGAATAGCACAAATTATACAATGTCTGCTGCAGAGTGTGTATTGGAGTGAGCCCCTCTGAAAAGCACCAAGGGTAGATGCTGAACTCTTCCTTGCAAGGTGCTGAATGTGACTTCAGTGGGATTTGAAGGATCTCCTTATACTACCTAATTTAGGCTGCAGCTTCGGATATGCCTACATACAAACCTGTGGCTGGCCCATGCCAGCTGCCTCAGACTTGCAGGGCTCGGGTTATGGGGCTTGTGGATGAGGGTGAATTAGGCCAATTAACCTATAGGCTGCACCTGGAGGAAAGCCAGTGAGTGCTAAGGTCTAATCTGTGGATGAAGTCCAGCGGGGGAGGAGATGGGCTGGGTTTGTAAAGCCAGGAAGCTGGCAAAAGAGGATGGCCACAGGCTGTAGTCACTCCCTAGGAGTATGTTTGAGGTGATGGGGTTCAGTAGTTTGCAGTTACTCCATGTGAGGAGGGAGCAGGGTAACTAGCTGTAGGAATGAGTCCAGGAAAGGAACAGTGCACAGTTGCCAGGGATAGAGTCCCTGGACTGGAACCTGGAGTAGTGGGTGGGCTTGGGTCCCTTACCGACTACTGGGGAAGTGCCAGAGAAGACTGCCTGAGACCAATTGTGTGGAAGAACTTTTGTATGCCAGAAGAGGGATATGTGCTGAGTCACCTGGCTGAAGAACTGAGTCATGAAGAGGAGGTATTGGTTCCTGGAGCAAAAGAGGGGCCACAGACAGTGAAAGAGACAGAGTGTAGTGGAGTGCAACTTCCAGCAGGGGGGTCAGCTGCACAGAGCTCATCCCCAAACCCCCCAGGAGGGGGTGCCATCTGTGGTGAGTAGAGTGCCCTGTCACAGGGCTGTTTAGCTGCGGTGTAGATGTTTGGGTTCAGGCTAAAGCCCAGGCTCTAGGACCCTGCAAAGTGGGAGGGTCCCAGAGCTTGGGCTGCAGCCTGAACCTGAACATCTACACTGCAATTAAACAGTGCCTGAGTTAGCTGGCATGGGCCAGTCATGTGTGTCTAATCGCAATGCCTTCCGTTAGTATCTGTTATACAGCGGTAAGATATGCTAACAGCAACTCATGATCAACTGATAACTTCTGAAATAGCAGAAGTTTAAAAATAAACCATCCCCTTGTCCCATGAATACAGCTATTTATTTTTCAAAACTGAAAGCAAATCAGTTGTTCAGTTTTATAGCTACTCTGTGCCATGATTGTGTTCACTGCCAGAACCTTTTCCTTTTTAAAGGAGTACAAATTTATTTTAAATTAGCAGGCCTGGCCTGGGAGCGGGGCACTTTAAGGTTGCTCTCCCTGCACCACTTCCTCCCACCCCTGGATTGTCTAATACTCACAGTCTGTGGTGAGATGTGCAGAGGGTCAACTCACCGCTTAGCAGCTTCCTCTTTCTCAGGACAGCACCTGTGCTTTGGCATTATCACTTCTCAGTATCTCCCCTCATGGGAAAATCCACAAACAAAACATGGGGAAATTAACACAAACTGAGCCCATGGGGGGGGGGGCACCATCTCAGGGTGTATCTGCAGCAGGTCCTCCCTTAGAGAGAGACCTTTGGGTAGCTGTCCTTTGGTCCTTCTTTCCTGCTCTGTCCCCAAGTGAGCTGTTCTGCTCCCTTTTAACTCCTCCTCCAGCCTGTACATCTTTTGCAGATGTGGAAGGTCATGGCTGGCTGAGCCCAGAGCATCTTTTTAACCAGTCATTGCCTACTGTGGGGGTTTGTATACCCCATCACAGCAAGTCACTTACTCCTCAGTGAAGAGGTGGTGGAGTCTTCCCAAAAGTGGGGGCCCACCCTCTCTTCCACCTGAGGCCCCACCCCGGGCCAACCTAGAACAGGCCGGGACCTGAAGACCCTCCATCTTCCCAGGGTCAAGGAGCCAAGAGCAGCCCCGTGGACCCCCTTGCCCATGGCAGTTGGGTCTGTGGCTCCCCATAGCTGCCCATGTGTCTCTTACCCCAACCTGACTCCGGCTGGGAGGGCTGCAGCCCAGCCATGGTAAGAGCCGCACAGGCAGCTGTGGGGAGCCGCATACCCTCCACCTGCTAGGTGCGGGGCCCTGCAGTTGGGATACAGGCTGGGGGTTGCTCTTGCCCTCCCACCCCGGGCAGGTGGAGAGTCCACGGTGTGGTGCCCCACAGCTGCCTGAGCTCCCTGGCTGGGCTCCAGCTGCTGACCTGGCCAGGGAAGCGGGGCCTCGGGGGGGAGGGGGAGAGGAGGGGCAGGGCCCCTTGGCAAAAAGTGGATGGGCCAAGCCCATCCACTTTCAAAAAGTGGGAGGACCCTGCCACACCCCCATTCCAGCCCCTGCCTCAGTGCCTGTGTGCCCACCTACTTTGCTCATCACCATGGTATCTGAGTGCCTTGCAAGAAAAGAAAGGAAGAAGTTCATCCTTTGCCATGTGTTTTTTCTCATAGCTGCCCTGTGCCAGTGAGAGGTATTTTGTTAGCTCTTGTAGTGGTGGTGGTTTTGCTGTTAATCACTGAAGGAAAACTAGGATATAAAGATGGTTCTTGTTCTGAACAGCAAAGCATATGATCACCCTGATCTCAGGAAGGGAGTTCCACAGCCATAGGCAGTTGCTGCAAAGCTTTGTGCTTGGCCATCATTAGTCATACTTTGTGTGGCTAGCTCCATTGCTGAGGAGCAGAGTTGTTGTTGTGGTTGGTCCTGACCTGCTATAAACTAAGGATAATACTTTCTCTCTATATAGGTTTTTATAAGGTTTCCCAGCACTGTGATATGAGTGCCTGCCTAATGGGTGTTATAAAACTCTCTAAACATTTGCAAGTACTGATTGAGCTTCATAGGAAAGGCACTGCATATAAATATCATGGGATTTTCAAAAGCCAATGTTGTCTTCAGAGTCAGTGTTAACTTCAATGGGAGAAGTTAGGTTGATGGTGAATGCTTTTTAAAACCCCACTTACAATATATTGTATCACTGCAAACCTCAATGAGCATCAATTATATGTTGCTGGTATTTTAACCAGGGCACCCACAAAAATGTTACCTGTCATCTTCTGATAAGCCCTGTGACCAGCAGGACATGTGCTGTAGTCAGGGGTATGAGGGACTGAGAAATCAATCAACTGTTTTCTGGTTTAAATGTTTACATTTATATAAAAAAATGCTTTTCTCTTAGTGGTTTATGATAGGAAGGAAAACCTGTGGGCTAGCAAAAAATGTATGTTGGCTCTCTTCTGCTGGAAATATTCTTTGTTTCTGGAAAGTACATTGACAGTATATATTCAGCCTGAAATGTAGGGGGGTTTAATGGGGCATGCTCTGTCCCCACCCTCTGATGCACAGAAACTTCTTAGACTCTCCATGTTATTAATTTACATTCCCATCACCAGCACCAATACAGTCTTGTGCAGCTAAGTACCTCAAAAGGTAATAACAAAATGTTTAAGTACAAAAAAAAATGTTTTTTAAGTACATCAGAAGCAGGAAGCCTGCTAAACAACCAGTGGGGCCTCTGGATGATCGAGATACAAAAGGAGAGCTTAAAGACAATAAAGTCATTGCGGAGAAACTAAACGAATTCTTTGCTTCAGTCTTCACAGCTGAGGATGTTAGGAAGATTCCCAAACCTGAGCTGGCTTTTGTAGGTGACAAATCTGAGGAACTGTCACAGATTGAAGTGTCACTAGAGGAGGTTTTGGAATTAATTAATAAACTTAACATTAACAAGTCACCGGGACCAGATGGCATTCACCCAAGAGTTCTGAAAGAACTCAAATGTGAAGTTGTGGAACTATTAACTAGGGTTTGTAACCTGTCCTTTAAATTGGCTTCTGTACCCAATGACTGGAAGATAGCTAATGTAACGCCAATATTTAAAAAGGGCTCTAGAGGTGATCCCGGCAATTACAGACCAGTAAGTCTAACATCGGTACTGGGCAAATTAGTTGAAACAATAGTAAAGAATAAAATTGTCAGACACCTAGAAGAACGTAAATTGTTGGGCAAAAGTCAACATGGTTTCTGTAAAGGGAAATCATGTCTTACTAATCTATTAGAGTTCTTTGAAGGGGTCAACAAACATGTGGACAAGGAGGATCCAGTGTACATAGTGGACTTAGATTTCCAGAAAGCCTTTGACAAGGTCCCTCACCAAAGGCTCTTACGTAAATTAAGTTGTCATGGGATAAAAGGGAAGGTCCTTTCATGGATTGAGAAAGATGGTTAAAAGACAGGGAACAAAGGGTAGGAATAAATCGTAAATTCTCAGAATGGAGAGGGGTAACTAGTGGTGTTCCCCAAGGGTCTGTCCTAGGACCAATCCTATTCAACTTATTCATAAATGATCTGGAGAAAGGGGTAAAAAGTGAGGTGGCAAAGTTTGCAGATGATACTAAACTGCTCAAGATAGTTAGGACCAAAGCAGACTGTGAAGAATTTCAAAAAGATCTCACAAAACTAAGTGATTGGGCAACAAAATGGCAAATGAAATTTAATGTGGATAAATGTAAAGTAATGCACATTGGAAAAAATAACCCCAACTATACATACAATATGATGGGGGCTAATTTAGCTACAACTAATCAGGAAAAAGATCTTGGAGTCATCGTGGATAGTTCTCTGAAGACGTCCACACAGTGTGCAGTGGCAGTCAAAAAAGTGAACAGAATGTTAGGAATCATTAAAAAGGGGATAGAGAATAAGACAGAGAATATATTATTGCCCTTATATAAATCGATGGTACGCCCACATCTTGAATACTGCGTACAGATGAGGTCTCCTCATCTTAAAAAAGATATACTGGCACTAGAAAAGGTTCAGAGAAGGGCAACTAAAATGATTAGGGGTTTGGAATGAGTCCCATATGAGGAGAGATTAAAGAGGCTAGGACTTTTCAGCTTGGAAAAGAGGAGACTAAGGGGGGATATGATAGAGGTATATAAAATCATGAGTGATGTGGAGAAAGTAGATAAGGAAAATTATTTACTTATTCCCATAATACAAGAACTAGGGGCCACCAAATGAAATTAATGGGCAGCAGGTTTAAAACAAATAAAAGGAAGTTCTTCTTCACACAGCGCACAGTCAACCTGTGGAACTCCTTGCCTGAGGAGGTTGTGAAGGCTAGGACTATAACAACGTTTAAAAGAGATAAATTCATGGAGGTTAAGTCCATTAATGGCTATTAGCCAGGATGGGTAAGGAATGGTGTCCCTAGCCTCTGTCTGTCAGAGGGTGGAGATGGATGGCAAGAGAGAGATCACTTGATCATTACCTGTTAGGTTCACTCCCTCTGGGGCACCTGGCATTGGCCACTGCCAGTAGACAGGATACTGGGCTAGATGGACTTTTGGTGTGACCCAGTATGGCTGTTCTTATGTATTTACAGTGGTTTCTTGCCTCTTCCCATACAAGAGATCTCCCTCCCTTAAGATCTCAGAGCATATTGAGCTCAGCTAACCCAATCCTCTCTCCTTCACTGCCTTCCTATGTCTTTTTATAGCCCTCAGCTGATGGCTAATTGGTTCATCAACCCCCAGACTGATCAGTTAATTAACTGCATATTTCCCTATCAGGCTTCTCTAGGGGAACTAATCGGTGCCTAAGGCCTTGGCTACACTTGCGAGTTACAGGGCAATAAAGCCTCCCCCAGCGCTGTAACTCCCCATCCACACTGGCAAGGCACTTACAGCGCTGTATCTCCGTGGCTGCAGCGCTGCATGTACTCCACCTCCCCGAGAGGAATAGCGTGTATTGCGCCGCCATTGCAGCGCTGCGGCGCCAGTGTGGCTGCCCAATGCGCTGTGACTGGCCTCCAGAAGTATTCGTCAGTATCCCACAATGCCTGTTCTAGCCACTCTGATCATCAGTTCAAACTCTACTGCCCTGGCCTCAGGTAACCAACCATGTGACCCACCCTTAAAATTCCCCAGGAATTTTAAAACTCCCCTTCCTGTTTGCTCAGCCAGGCGTGGCGTGGAGTGCTATCAGCGAATCTTTCCAGGTGACCATGCCTCCACGCGCCAAGCGAGCCCCAACATGGAGCAATGGCGAGTTGCTGGACCTCATCAGTGTTTGGGGGGAGGAAGCTGTCCAGTCCCAGCTGCGCTTCAGCCGTAGGAATTACGATACCTTCGGGAAGGTATCAAAGGACATGATGGAAAGGGGCCATGACCGGGACGCCCTGCAGTGCAAGATTAAAGTGAAGGAGCTGTGGAGTGCCTACCACAAAGCCCGCGACGCAAACGGCCACTCGGGTGCTCCCCCCGCAACCTGCCGATTCTACAAAGAGCTGGATGCAATACTTGGGGTTAACCCCACCTCCATTCAGAGCACCACCATGGACACTTCAGAGCCGGGGTGGGAGGAGGAGGAGGAAAACGGGAGTGAGGGTGTTGGGGCGGATGGAGACACCCCAGAATCCCTGGAGGCATGCAGCCAGGAGCTCTTCTTGAGCCAGGAGGAAGGTAGCCAGTCGCAGCGGCCGGTACTTGGTGGAGGACAAACAGAAGAGCAGGTTCCCGGTAAGCGGGTTTTTTTTTTCGGGAAGGAATTTTTTCGGTGCGGGCTCTTTGGGAGAGGAGGGTTAGGCATGCATGCCTAGATGCGGAATAGTGCATTGATGTGGTTTATCACATCGCGGTAATCGGCCTCGGTAATCTCTTCAAATGTCTCATCCAGAACGTGTGCAATGCGCTTGCGCAGGTTTATCGGGAGAGCCACCGTGGTCCTTGTCCCAGCCAGGCTAACGTGTCCGCACCACTGTGCCGCAAGGGGCGGGGGGACCATTGCTGCACACAGGCAAGCTGCATATGGGCCAGGGCAGAAGCCGCATTGCAGTAGAAGACCGTCCCTTGCTTCCCAGGTCACCCTCAGCAGCGAGATATCATCCAGGACGAACTCCTGTGGAAAATGTTGGGACAGTGTTCAGTATAGGTGCCCCCTGCAGCTGTTTACTCTCCCCAAGGCACAGAAACCCAGAGGACAGTACAGCCCTGAAACAATCAGTCCCCCTTACTACCATTTTGAGGCTCCCGTGGGTTGTGTGTGCTCTGTTTGGGATGGAAAAATTATGCTATTGTGTAGACCGTGTGTGCCCTCCTTAAGTGCGGGGGAAATCATTACTCTGTCCGCTATAAACAATGCTGACTCTGTTAAATGTTGCATTTTGCCTATACAGCTGCAACAACCTTGAGACCTCAGCCGTCACTCTTATCACCTGCTCAGAGACTGCAAAGACTCAGGAAGAGACAGCGAAAAACCAAAGAAGACATGCTGCAATTAGTGATGCGGCAATCTATTAAAGAGAATGAAAAAGCACAGAACTGGAGGGAGAGAGAAAGCAGGATCCGCCAGGAAAACGCAGCGCACCGGCGGCAAAGCACGGAGCACCGGCAGCAAAGCACAGATCAGCTCATAAGCATCCTGGAGCGCCAAGCAGATGCTATCCAGGAGCTCGTAGCCATGCAGAAGGAGCAGTACCGCAAACGCCCCCTGCACCCTACAGCCCTTGTCCCAAAACTCTTTCCCTTGTGCCCCACTGTTACCTCCAACCCACTTTCCCCAACTTCCGGGTTCTTCATGCCACCAACACCAGTATCTTCACCACCCAGCCCTGAAAACCACTACCCTTACCCTCTGCACTCAACCCCCAACACCATGCAGTATAGCTATCCTGAAGTGCAGCACTCACTGTACAGCACACCAGACAGGACATACGCGAATCTGTGATTGTACTGTTCCCCACTCCACCCCCTTGCCCTTTCTGATTCCCAAGCAGTTGTGTTTCTTTTCAATAAATAATTTTTTTCTTTTCAATAAATGGATTTTTTGGATTTGAAAACATTCTTTATTATTGCATAAAGTAAAAGATTCCTTAGCCCAGGAAATAAACAGGCACTGCAAGTCTGCTTAGCAAACACTGATTCCTAAAGATTGGAACTACTGCACTTCACTCCCGTGCAGGGCACCAGATATCACTGCTGGTTTTCAGCCTCAAATTGCTCCCTCAAGGCATCCCTAATCCTTGCAGCCCCATGCTGGGCCCCTCTAATAGCCCTGCTCTCTGGCTGTTCAAATTCAGCCTCCAGGTGTTGAACCTCGGAGGTCCATGCCTGAATGAAGCTTTCACCCTTCCCTTCACAAATATTATGGAGGGTACAGCACGCGGATATAACCGCGGGGATGCTGTGTTCGGCCAAGTCCAGCTTCCCATACAGAGATCGCCAGCGGCCCTTTAAACAGCCAAAGGCACACTCCACAGTCATTCGGCACCGGTTCAGCCTGTAGTTGAACCATTCCTTGCTGCTGTCAAGGCTCCCTGTGTAGGGTTTCATGAGCCACAGCATTAACGGGTAAGCGGGATCTCCAAGGATCACAATGGGCATTTCGACTTCCCCTACCGTGATCTTCCGCTCTGGGAAAAAAAGTCCCGGCCTGCAGCTTCCTGAATAGCCAAGTGTTCCGAAAGATGCGTGTGTCATGCACCTTTCCTGGCCAGCCTGTGTTAATGTCAATGAAATGCGCACGGTGATCCACAAGCACCTGGAGAACCATAGAGAAATACCCCTTCCGATTAACGTACTCGGATGCTAGGTGGGGTGGTGCCAGAATAGGAATGTGCGTCCCATCTATCACCCCTCCACAGTTAGGGAAACCCATTTGTGCAAAGCCATCCACTATGTCCTGCACGTTACCCAGAGTCACAGTTCTTCTGAGTAGGATGCAATTAATGGCCTTGCAAACTTGCATCAACAAGATTCCAACGGTCGACTTTCCCACTCCAAACTGGTTCGCGACCGATCGGTAGTTGTCTGGAGTTGCCAGCTTCCAGATTGCAATAGCCACCTGCTTCTCCACTGGCAGGGCAGCTGTCAATCTCGTGTGCTTGCGCCGCAGAGTGGGGGCGAGCTCCTCACACAGTACCATGAAAGTGGCTTTTCTCATCTGAAAGTTCTGCAGCCACTGCTCGTCATCCCAGACTTCCATGACGATGTGATTCCACCACTCAGTGCTTGTTTCCCGAGCCCAAAAGCGGCGTTCCACGTTGCTGAGCATGTCCGTGAATGCCACAAACAATTTCGTGTCGTATGCGTTACGCAGCTCGATAGCATCGTTGGACTCCTCATTCTCACTGTCACTTTGGATCTTAAGGAATAGTTCGACAGCCAAACGTGATGTGCTGGCGAGACTCATCAGCATATGCCTCAGCAGTTCGGGCTCCATTTCCCGCAGACAGATAGCGCTGCACAGAAACCGTTGAAAGATGGCGCCAAAGGTGGACGGAAACAAAGGGATTTCTGGGATGCGAAGCGATGCATCACGGGGCGTTGGGACAGGACCAAGAATCCCCCGCACCCACGCCCCCTTCCCACAACCCACGGCGCCAGAATGGGAAGAGGTGCTCTGTGGGATAGCTGCCCATAATGGACCGCTCCCAATGGCACTGCAATTGCCGCAAATGTGGCCACGACAGTGCGCTGGCAGCTGTCAATGTGGACAGACTGCAGCGCTTTCCCTACTCAGCGGTACAAAGACAGGTTTAACTCACAGCGCTGTACAGCTGCAAGTGTAGCCAAGGCCTAAGTGAGCATAGGGTTGGCTTACTAATTAGCCTCCAGCACTCTGTCACAGGGGCTAAAGAACTATATGGGATCCAAGGATACTCCCCTGTTATGTAATTTCAGAGGCAAAATATTTGCTCTTCAGCAGTATCTTTGAATCCAGGGTTAAGTCCTTTCCAACAGAGATGATTTAATATTATGCAGTGATGGAGTCAGCTTCTTGGAGGCAGGGAAAACATACCCACCTTCCTGTCACAGAGTAGACTGGGCCTTCTAAGCCCTGGTCTATGCTACGAGTTTAGGTCAAATTTAGCAGCGTTAGATCGATTTAACCCTGCACCCATCCACACAACGAAGCCATTTGTGTCGACTTAAAGGGCTCTTAAAATCGATTTCTGTACTCCTCACCAACGAGGGGATTAGCGCTGAAATCGACATTGCCAGGTCGAATTTGGGGTAGTGTGGACGCAATTCGACGATATTGGCCTCCAGGAGCTATCCTAGAGTGCTCCATTGTGACCGCTCTGGACAGCACTTTGAACTCAGATGCACTCTCCAGGTACACAGGAAAAGCCCCAGGAACTTTAGAATTTCATTTCCTGTTTGGCCAGCACGGCAAACTCAGCAGCACAGGTGACCATGCAGTTCCCCCAGAATGTTTCTACGCTCGCCCTATCATCTCCATCCCTGAGGTTATCGCAGATTAGAAGGCGAAAAAAACACACTCGTGATGACATGTTTTCTGAGCTCATGCAGTCCTCCTGCACTGATAGGGCACAGCGTAATGCATGGAGACGTTCAGTGGCAGAGGCTAGGAAAGAATTGCTGTGTTTGCTTAACGGCAAAAGTATCATGACTTGCTAGCAATCCTGCCCGAGCCAGCTCGCTGTGTCACATGCACTCCGTGCTGTGTCAGCCTTGGGTGACAGGGCTGAGCGGGACCCCGGCTGGCAGGAACTGGAGGACGAAGCCCCAGACTGGCAGCGAGCTCAGCCGCTCAGCCTGCTGCCGGTCTGGGGCTCCGTCCGCTGGCCCCGCTCAGCCCACTGCCTGCCTGGGGTTCTGATCATCCAGGCAGGCAGAGGGCTGAGCAGGTCTGCTAGATGGGACCCCGGAAAAAAGGTGTGAAACAATTGTCTGCCGTTGCTTTCACGGAAGGAGGGAGGGAGGGGGGCCTGATGACATGTACCCAAAACCACCCGTGACAAAGTTTTTGCCCCATCAGGCATTGGGAGCTTAATCCAGAATTCCAATGAGCAGCGGAGACTGTGGGAACTGTGGGATAATTACCCACAGTGCACCGCTCTGTAAGTCGATGCTAGCCGTGGTAGTGAGGACGCACTCCGCCGACTTAATGCGCTTAGTGTGGACATGCGCAATAGACTATAAAATCGAATTCTAAAAAATCGACTTCTATAAAATTGACCTAATTTCATAGTGTAGACATACCCTAAGAGAGAACTGCTCTAGCTCATCTGTACTTCATTAGCTGCTTTGATGGGTCCTCAAGGGAACAGGTGTTTCTTATCAAGAGCCAGAGGGGAAAAGAAACAGGAAGAAGCTGTGGCTGAGAGGAGATGGGCAGGAATCCCAATCACCTGAAAATACTTTTGTGACTCAAACACACAAGGAGAGATGCCAACCATCTTGGTCTTTTATCAATAAAAGAATTGACCCTTAATAGTGTTGCAAAACATCAGCTAACCAGGCTCAATCAGTTTAACCATAAATAGAGCAGCATAATACAGAAAGCCTTATACATTACAAATCTGGAGCACAGGTTTACAGAGATTACATCGTTACTCTGTTCCAAATTATGAGCTCAGTTTTTCTCATTTATATTCATCTTGTTCACAACAGATAAACAGTTCTACAGACCTTACACAGGTTTATCTAGGTTTTGTATGTAACATTTTAGATGTTAGTAGACCATAGCATACAAGTAGCATTAGACCATAGTGACATTTCCACTAACTGTATGTAACACACAGTTCATGTATGGCAAACCTTAACAGAGCACACCTCTTGCTTCTGACAGATTTTGTTACAACAATTTGACGGCTAGTAAATTTCCACAATAAACTACAAGGTGTTCTGGGAATACAGTTTATTGTTATACAACTTAGCCTATGTCCAAAGCATTCTGGAAAGAAAAGCTCTGCAGATGACCTTTTGACTGAAAATGAAAAAGTAGCTTATATTCCATAAAGCCTTTAGAACCTCTCCTTTTGAGGTTGCAGGATTCTTTTCTCTTTGGATGCCGATTGTTTGAATAGAAGGTGTAGAATTGGTTCTGAGTGGGCAAAACAATATTAGTTCTCTTGAGTTTTACTACGTTTATGGAAAGTGTGACACGATTGATGCAACAGTTTGCAACTCACGGCAAGTGAAGTCAAAAGGAAGCACACATTTTCATTTTACATTTCATGCTCTGGCTTTTTGAGCTGGCTTTTTGTTGTTTTTACAAATAGAACGAAAAGGAAAGATACAGTTTTGAAAGGCCTTTAATGATCTCCGCATGTGTTTAAAACTTCTTGAAATAGTCCCCAGTCCTTGCCTCTGGGGTTATCTTTTGCAACAGCATGTCTGTGCTAACTAAGATAAGTAAAAGGGTCAGTGAGCTGAGACAAAGTCTGAAATAGCTAAAGTAAGAGGAAGGAACACCTAGGGAACCATTAGGAATTAGATTAAATTAGCTAGAGCCATAAAAGGTAACAAGAAAACATTCTACAAATACATGAGAAAAGAGGAAGACCAAGGACAGAGTAGGCTTATTATTGAATGGGTGTGTGGGGGAGGGGGAGGGAGAAGTGATAAATGATAAACTTTTTTGGTTCAGTTTTCACCAAAAAGGTTAGTAGCAATTGGACATCTAACATAGTGAACTCCTGTGAAAATGAGGTAGAATCTGAGGCTAAAATAGGGAGAGAACAAATTAAAAATTACTGAGACAGGTTAGATGTCTTCAAGTCACCAGGGCCTGATGAAATACATCTTAGAATACTCAAGGAGCAGGGGCAGCAGGTTTGTATAATTTTTGGTGGTGCCCAGAACAAGTCCAAGTCCTGCCCCTCACACCTGCCTTGTAAGCTATAATATATATAATGTAAAAATGTGAGGGCTCTGGGGTGGGGCTGGTGATTAGGGGTTTGGGGTGTGGGAGGGGGTCAGGCAGAGGGTTGGGATGCAGGGGTGTGGGGTGGGGCTGGGGATGAGGGGTTCATGATGCAGGAGGAGGCTCAGGGCAAGGGCAGAGGGTTGGGGTGTGGGAGGGGGCTCAGGGCTGGGGCAGAGGGTCAGGGTGCGAGGGATGAAAGCTCTGGCTGGTGGTGCAGGCTCTGGGGTGGGGTAGGGCAGGGGATGAGGAGTTTGGGGTGCAGGCAGGCTGCCCCAGGGCTGGGGCCAGAGAGGAAGACTCCCCCCAGCCCTCTCCCTGCCAGCAGCAGCGAGCTCTGGGGGAGGGTCCCCTCTTCCTCCCCGACAGCACACTTACCTTGCACCACTGTCATTGCACTTGCTCCTAGGGTCCCTCTCAGGTACAAGAAGCCCCCTCACCTCCTCTGTGGTGAGTTCGGGGGGGGGGGCTGCCATCACATGTGTGTCTCCTCCCCTGCTGCTGCCCCTCACTGTAGCCTCACTGGGGGTCAGAGATGGGACTGCCCCTTGCCCAGCATGGGGCAGAAGTGATGACTGGGCGGCCCTGTGCTGGTGGAGGGTCCCACCAGAAAAGGGAAGGGCCGAGACAGAAGGGCAGGGTCAGGGATAGACTTGTTTTTTCGAACCAACCTGTACCAGGGGAAAGGCAACACCCTAATGCATAGAGGGGCTGTACCTCAGTGTGTTCAATGATGGGTAACCTGTTTGTACCTGTGTATAAGAATGCATCCCTGAGTGGACGTCTTTGTCTGGCCTAGGGGGTAAGGGCAACTCCCACCACTGACTGAGCCGGTCCATTGTCAGGGGGCACATATTTGTAGTATGTTCTGTAGAGTCTGCGGGGAACTATTACTGTGCTTTGTTTGACAATAAACCTGGCCTGGTGCCTTCGTACCTTATCGGGGTCTGCTGTGTCAGCTATCTGCGCAGAGCCGGGGCAGCACACAGAGGAACACACACATGCAGCCGACTGTTATCATCATTGAACAGAGCAAAGCACCACACTGGTGGCATCTGACGACATTGGTGACCCTGATCTCTGATCTGGTGAGTAAGCGAGCTGTCTGCTGTAGGTATCACAATCTAACATGCCAGAAAACCACGCGCTAGGGAACCCCCTTAATCCCTCCCTGCAAATCCCAATAGAGTTTAAAAAATATAATGGGGAAGAAACATGTAATGTAATTTGTAAGGCTAGAGCAGAGTCTGTAGTCCTAAAATGTAAAATTTTGCAAATGTTAAACATAGCTGTTAAATGGTTAAAACAACATGCCACAAAATTGGCGGGGCAAGTAACAGTAACAAAGAAAGAGTTAAAAGAATAAAAAGAAGCGACAAAGCCCTGGAATGCTCCCACTTCCCTTGCAGGGTGGCAAGCAGCCCAGAGACTGCTAGCACAGGAACAGAATGAAACATTGGAAACAGCTGCAAGGAACCTACAAAAAATACATGTACCTTCCCCTGTTATAAATATTGGTGATCAACAGCAGGCTTCGGGTAGCTCCCCTGTGCCTGAAGAATGGGGACAGGAGTGGAAAAAGGTGGCCCTAGTAAAATTAAAAGATGAAATGGGGTCCACTGCAGTGCAACCACTACCTTATGATAAAAGCCAGGTTCTGGAACAACCTAAACCGGGACCTAGACTGGTGCCTGTCAGAACGGGACAAGTACGTGCACAGATGGAAAAATTAGCACACAATACTTTCACTGAATTGGTAAATCAAATGAAGGAAAACATGGAACAATTCACAGAGCACATTAGGAGACAGGAGCTGCGACTTGATCACAGAGGAGTGAATAAAAAGGAATTTCAAAGTAATAAAACCAAAATTAAGCAGGTTAACACCTAGAATTGATGCATTAACACATGGAGTTGCCCAAAAACAGTCAACTGCAGCAAAAAAGGGCACTCCCGCCATCCATTTGGCATGCAGACAAAAGCAACAGACACTGGGGGAACAAATTCAGGTTTTACGACCCCCTCTCTCCTCTCAAAGACAGGATAAAAACCAGAGGCACAGTTCCCAACTGTGCAGGTTCCCAACTGTGCAGGTTCCCAACTGCTTTGACCCACAGAGCCACACGCTGCGCTCATATCTAAAAATAGAACTTTCTTTCTCAAATATTTTCACATACCGTTTTTTTCCTTTATATGCTTTCTCAGTTTGCTAAACTCGCTGCTGCTGCCCTTACTTTCAAATACCTTGATAGAGTTAATCTCTTTTGGCTCAGGTCTTGCTACCTTCCTAGGTTGCTCTTCACCCCCTCACACCTCTTTTCCCCCGCCTCTCCTCACTTTGACTCTTTCTCTGTGTTAAATGTTAAGTTATAGTTTTTACAGAAACCTCCAAAAGATAAAGCAATTGAAAACACAACAAAACAAGAAACAAAAAGAAAACAAGGTAAAAACTTTACTTTAAATAAATCCAGTAAATTAATTATTTTAACCTTCAGGAATGCAACAGCTGGAATTATTCCTAACTTTCTTGAAGATATGGTTGCCAAGCAACAGAAATGCATACTCTGCTTCTAATTCTAACCACTAACTAATATTTAAAACATGGGCTTTTCTTTTTTCCATATAGCAGAGTTTTAAAATAATGTTAAATATAAAGTAATGCAAAATTAATACAATAAATTTGGAAAATGCAAAATTAATACAATAAATTTGGAAAATATTATTTTTATCAATTTTTGTTAAAAGTTTTAAGTAAGGTAATAACTTGTTTATTCAAATGTTTAACCCTTTTAATTTTTTGTTTTTGTTTGCCTTATTTTGTATAGTTATGAATAGAATTCCGGCACCATTTGTTTTTAACAGTAAGCTTGTCCTGTACGTCATGTGCATTGTCCAGTGTTGTATGTTGTGTGTGTCACGTGACTATTTTTTATTATTTTTATTTTGTTGCAATAAAAGTCAATTTTATACACTTTTAGAAATATATGTATATGTGGTACCACACTATTTTAATATTATGGTTGGGGAATAACCATCATAATATTATTAATACCATTTTTTTTCAAAGTTCAACAAGGTCTCAGTTATAAATATATGTACATATATTTCTGTGTCAACAAATAATGAAATTACAAACAAAAATAATTCTCTTTTATTAATCACAGTTTTGTTTTGTTTTTTACATTTTTATTTTTTTATTTTTTATTCAAAGAAAAAATGTAAGGGAAAACCTCAACATTAAGGTAAAGATAATATTAACAAAATGTCAATTTCTTGTTTGGGTTTTTATAAACTTGTTTGGTGTTTTTTTTTTAAACTTGTTTTCACTTTTAAATATAGTTATAAGAATGTGATAGCAAAAATGTTTAAAAATAACAAATTATGCATAAAGCTAACCAAACAATTTCAACAGGTTTCCACCTTTGGCTCCCAAACATAGCAAAGCATCATGAAAGTTTAATACCCTCAAAGTATTTGCATGGACCTGTATTTAAAATTTATTTTGGTTTAATTTTATAGTTGGTTTAATTTTATACACTTTTCTTTTGTTATGTTATGTTAATGGGAAGCAGTAGTTGTTCAAGTTTGTGCTTCTAAACAGTTAACAAGAGTGAAGTTGGTATCACAAGCAAAGTAACTCTAAAAAGCTTGTTAAAATTAGGGTGACCAGACAGCAAGTGTGAAAAATCGGGACGGGGGTGGCGGGTAATAGGAGCCTATATAAGAAAAAGGCCCAAATATCGGGACTGTCCCTATAAAATTGGGACATCTGGTCACCCTAGTTAAAATTATGTTACTAACTCTTTTGCTGAAACAAAGTGTTCAGCAAGGGAAAGCAATACACCTTCTCATGAAAGATTGTGAGCATCTATTTTAGCCATTAAGCATAACATTTAGTATAAAATATTAGTAATGCACCTTAAGTGAAAATGAATGTCTATATAACAATTGCAAAAGTATAGCTTGTGTATAAAAGACTTGGTCCCTATTACATTGTAAACACTAAATTAATCAGTGTATTAAATTTGGGTTACTAAAAACAAGAGAAATGTAAAAACAAACAACCAGAAACTTTGTTCTTAAGTTAGTTAATATAGTAGACACCACCAGATATCACACCCCAAAGACACCAGAAGATTTCTGTACACAGTGAAGAAACACCCAAGCATCAAGAAAAGAAAAATGAAGAGCTGTATAAATGAGGTGTATTTGACCAGTCTATCTACCATCTATGGAAAATTAATTTAACAATCAGCTAAAAACCACTAGCTGGACCAGGATAAACTGTCTTTTAATTTCAATTTGGTTACTGTGTAAAAACTGTATTATTGTACTACTGTATTATCGTTGTACTATTGCTGTATTGTATTATTGCTGTACAACATTTACAATGTGCATAACCTTGCTAAACTGTTTAACTAACAAACAGGTAAAAATCAACAAATGAATGGCAGCAAACAACATAAAGGCAAGGAAAAAACAAATTGGTAAAGAAATTAAGTTACACAGTAACTATGAATTGGGTAAACAAATTCCCTGTTAATACCAGTCATAATTTGGGTTACTGACACTGCATCCTAACTAAGACACGTATTATTCAAAACAATCTTGCTCAGAGTCCGGATACCAATACTATATCCTGACACAGCAATATTTGATAAATTGGTTACTGTCCATTCGGTAACTTATCTGGAAAACAACATCCATAAAAACACCTAGATCTATGTGAACTACTGGTGTACCATGGGGCAATGCAATCCATGGAACAGAGAAGCTAGCTATTCCTGTTTCCTGCCCAGCAAAGCTTACCAGAGGGTGACAGCCAGCAGTAAGGGTGACCCATAACATGAATGCACAGTACTGGGTAGTAACTAATTACAAGACATTTATATATATAAAGGCCTCATTTGTAGTGTCACTACTCCAAATTTCTGTTTTACTTCTCATATACATAATACTGTGGAACACACTATAACAATGCCTATCCCAGTATTTCAAAAGACTCAGCCTACTACTAATGATGATACAGGTGATAACTGCAATTGCCCTAATAGGAGTGTGTTTCTATCTGTGTCACCAAAGTAAAAGGGTCAGAGTACAACACCAGACTGGAAAAACATGGTTGTGCTTGGACATATGGTGGTGTCATATGTACACATACAAGAGATGTTAAGAGTAACAAGAAGGGTTTCTTCAGGTATGTTAGTAACAAAAAGAAAGTCAAGGAAAGTGTGGGCCTCTTACTGAATGAGGGAGGCAATTTAGTGACAGAGGATGTGGAAAAAGCTAATGTACTCAATGCTTTTTTTGCCTCTGTCTTCACAAACAAGGTCAGCTCCTAGACTGCTGCACTGGGCACAGTGGGGAGGAGGTGACCAGCCCTCTGTGGAGAAAGAAGTGGTTCGGGACTATTTAGAAAAACTGGATGAGCACAAGTCCATGGGGCCGGCTGCGCTGCATTCGAGGGTGCTAAAGGAGTTGGCGGATGTGATTGCAGAGCAATTGGCCATTATCTTTGAAAACTCATGGCGATTGGGGGAGGTCCCGGATGACTGGAAAAAGGCTAATATAGTGCCCATCTTTAAAAAACGGGAAGGAGGAGGATCTGGGAAACTACAGGCCAGTCAGTCTTACCTCAGTCCCTGGAAAAATCATGGAGCAGGTCCTCAAGGAATCAATTCTGAAGCACTTAGTGAAGAGGAAAGTCATCAGGAACAGTCAGCATGGATTCACCAAGGGCAAGTCATGCCTGATTAACCTAATTGCCTTCTATGAGGAGATAACTGGGTCTGTGGATGAGGGGAAAGCAGTGGATGTGTTATTCCTTGACTTTAGCAAAGCTTTTGATACGGTCTCCCACAGTATTCTTGCCGGCAAGTTAAAGAAGTATGGGCTGGATGAATGGACTATAAGGTGGCTAGAAAGCTGGCTAGATCGTCAGGCTTAATGGGTAGTGATCAATGGCTCCATGTCTAGTTGGCAGCCGGTATCAAGCGGAGTGTCCCAAGGGTCGGTCCTGGGGCCAGTTTTGTTCAATATCTTCATTAATGATCTGGAGGATGGCGTAGACTGCACCCTCAGCAAGTTTGCAGATGACACTAAACTGGGAGGAGTGGTAGTTCCGCTGGAGGGTAGGGATAGGATACATAGGGACCTAGACAAATTAGAGGATTGGGCCAAAAGAAACCCGATGAGGTTCAACAAGGACAAGTGCAGAGTCCTGCACTTAGGACGGAAGAATCCCATGCACTGTTACAGACTGGGGACCGAATGGCTAGGCAGCAGTTCTGTAGAGTCTGCGGGAAACTATTACTGTGCTTTGTTTGACAATAAACCTGACCGGGTGCCTTCATACTTTATCAGGGTCTGTTGTGTCAGCTATCTGCGCAGAGCCGGGGCAGCACACAGAGGGAACACACGCACGCAGCTGACTGTTATCATCATTGAACAGAGCAGAGCACCATATTACAATCCCATTTCAGGAAAGATGTGGAGAAAGTCCAGAGAACTTGGAGAAAGTCCAGAGAACAGCAACAAAAAAGATTAAAGGTCTAGAAAACATGACCTATTAATGAAGATGGGGAAAAATTGGGTTTGTTTAGTTTGGAGAAGAGAAGATTCGGGGGGGGGGGGGGAACGACGACATGATAACAGTTTTCAAGTACATAAAAGGTTGTTACAAGGAGGAGGGAGGGAAAAATTGTTCTCGTTTAACTCCTGAGGCTAGGACAAGAAGCAATGGGCTTAAATTGCAGCAAGGGAAGTTTAGACTGGACATTAGGAAAAATTTCCTAACTGTCAGGGTAATTAAACACTGGAACAAATTGCCTAGGGAGGGTGTGGAATCTCTCAGTGGAGGTTTTTAAGAACAGGTTGGACAAACACTTGTCAAGAATGGTCCTCTCTTGAGTGCAGGGGGACTGGACTAGATGATTTCTCTACGTCCCTTCTAGTCCTACACTTCTATGATTCTATTCTATGATTTACAAAGAGTGAGATAATAATGGACAAGATAAGCCAGGAACATAAAGATGTACAAGGACAGCGTGTGAGCAGAGCATGCTGTACAGGGATTGGTTCCTACAAAGTAACCAAGCCAATCCCAAAACGTGTAAAGTAGGGCTGTCAGGCGATTAAATAAATTAATCAATCTGTTAATAATAAACATTTATTTTAATATTTTTGGATGTTTTCTACATTTTCAAATAGATTGGTTTCAATTACAACACAAAGAACAAGGAGTACTTGTGGCACCTTAGAGACTAACACATTTATTTAGTCTCTATATGGGCATAAGCTTTTGTGGGCTAAAACCCACTTCATCAGATGCATGCAGTAGAAAATACAGTAGGAAAAAAATATATATATATATACACAAAGAACATGAAAAAATGGGGGTTGCCATACCAACTCTAACGAGACTAATCAATTAAGGTGGGGTATTATCAGCAGGAGGAAAAAAACGTTTGTAGTGATAATCAGGATGGCCCATTTCCAACAGTTGACAAGAAGGCATGAGTAACAGTTGGGGAAAAATTAGCATGGGGAAATAGTTTTTAGCTTGTGTAATGTCATGCTAATTGTGTAATGTCACTCACATCTTCTTATCAACTGTTTGAAATGGGCCATCCTTATTATCACTACAAAAGTTTTTTTAATCCTGCTGATAATACCCCACCTTAATTGATTAGTCTCGTTAGAGTTGGTATGGCAACCCCCATTTTTTCATGTTCTCTCTGTGTGTATATATATATATATATATATAATCTCTTCCTACTGTATTTTCCACTGCATGCATCTGATGAAGTAGGTTTTAGCCAAATAAATTTGTTAGTCTCTAAGGCGCCACAAGTACTCCTCGTTCTTTTTGCTGATACAGACTAACAGGGCTACCACTCTGAAACCAATTTCAACACAGAATACAAAGTGTACAGTGCTCACTTTATATTTATTTTTGATTACAAGTATTTACACTGAAAAAACCCAAAAGAGATAGTACTTTTCAATTCACCTAATACAAGTACTGTAGTGCAATCTCTTTATCATAAAAGTTGAACTTAAAAATATAGTTTTTTTTATTACATAACTGGACTCAAAAACAAAACAATGTAAAATTTTAGTGCCTGCAAGTCCACTCAGTCCTATTTCAGGCCTGTTTCCACTTTCTTGTGACATTGTAAATAAGAAGAGGGAAGCATTATCTTCTGTAAATGTAAACAAACTTGTTTATCTTAGCGATTGGCTAAACAAGAAGTAGGACTGAGTGAACTTGTAGGCTCTAAAGTTTTACATTGTTTTGTTTTTGAATGCAGTTATGTAACAAAAAAAATCTACATTTGTAAGTTGCACTTTCACAACAAAGGGATTGCACTACAGAATTTGTATGAGATTAATTGAAAAACGATTTCTTTTATCATTTTTATAGTGAAAATATTTGTAATAAAAATAATACATACGTATTCTGTGTTGTAATTTAAATCAATACATATGAAAATGTAGAAAAACATCTCAAATATTTAATATATTTAAATTGGTATTCTATTTAACAGTGTGTTAAAACTGCAATTAATCGCGATTAATTTTTTGAGTTAATCGCGTGAGTTAACTGCGATTAATCGACAGCCCTAGTGTAAAGCAATGTAGAGTAGATGCAATGTGACGTGTAAATGTATATAAAGGAAGAGGGTTTCTGTGTAACATTGGATCTGTGATGTACTCTGCATCCACCCCTTGTGTTTGAATCTGATCAACTCAGAGTAGCCTTGGTGTATGCCAAATAAAATACATAAGTGACAAAATCTTGAGTCAAACTGAGTGTATGGGAAGGAATCCCAACACCCTTTAGCATCTCTCCTTTTGAGGCTGATGGATTCTTTTCTCCTTGGACAGAGTGATTGTACTACCACCCAATAGTAGAATTCCTTAAAACAAGGTTTTATTAAAAGTAGAGGAGGGAAAGGAACTAAGCCCAAAGAAATGGCTACTGTATCCTCTGTATACTCCTCATAAGTGAAACTAGAGAAGGGACTGTCAGCTTAGTTACAGGAAAGTCTTGGGTCTTTCAAAGAGCAAGTTCCAGCTTTTCTATCTTCTGGGGAGAGTTACAACCTCATGCTATGTATGTAAAGAGATCTCTTATCTAATTCCTGCTGCTTGTTCAGCTTCCGGCTTGCACATGCCCCTCTGTTTGTTCAGGAGGACAGTTACACAGAGCAGTTGTTTTTAGTAACTTACACATGTAAGCAGAGTCAGGATGAGCTCTACCCTGACATCTGGTGGTGAATTATGGCGAGTGTGGAAAAGAACTCCAGGGGCGGATCTTGTTTGCATAGGCACACCCACACGCCTAGCATGAGCCCACAGCAACCGAAAGTGGTTACTTTGGCTGGTGTGGGATCCCCAGTTTCTCTGTTATTGGGGCAGGAAGAATAAAGTTTTGTTACCCTGATTCTGTGAATCAAGGCCAGTGGAACTGTTGTATGACAGAAGGACTGAGTGAATCCTTCACCATTACCTAAGTAGCATTTGCTTGTCAAGGGGCATGGGTTACAAAACCCAGTGAATTGAGAGAGGTTGGGGGCAGGTATTGGTACCTGGTGGTGTGGGTCCCTTTTGTGGGCCTGAAATACCAATTGCACCTTCTCCTCTCTCCACTGTTGAATGTCAGAGCTAACTTTGATTCCCTTAGGAGTCTAGTTACAGGCTGCGGAGCTGAGTTCACTTTGGGCCACTAGTGCACCAGCACTGGGGCTCCCCTACTATGAGCTGAAATCACTAAGAGCTGAAATCACAAAAGAGCTAAAGTTACTAAGAGCTGAGATCACTGAGGCTGTGTTAACTAGTGGGGGAGCCTGAAGCTCTATTGCTAAGTGGCTGGCGGAGCAGTTTGCGAGGACGGCTGGAGGAGCAGCTAGCCGAGTGGAGCCTCGCGGGGACGGTTGGAGCGGAGCGGAGCGGCTCACAGGTCGGTGAGCAGAGCAGCTGGCAGAGCGGAGCCTTGCGGGGACGGTTGGAGCGGCCCAAGGGACGGTTGAAGTGGAGTGGAGCCGAGCGGCTCACAGGTCGGTGAGCGGAGCAGCTGGCAGAGCAGAGCAGTTCGTGGGACGGCAGGAGCGGCTCACGGGACAGCAGGTGGAGTGGAGTGGCTCCAGGTGAAGGCTGCGGCGGAACCCCATGGAGAGGTGGCCGGTTGGTCTCGGATCACGTAAGGTGCCCCTTAACACCCTGCACACACCCCCCCCCGAACTCTGGGGCTGCACTGACCAGGGACAGAGACTTTGTGGGGGTTGTTGGACTTTTGGGACTTTGGTGATTCTTGGGTGGCTGGTTTCAAGAACCAACGGGAAAGGACACGGCCCAATTTGCTGGGGTGGGTCTTCGCTCATAGTTTGGTCTATGAACTCTAGTGTGGTGTTTTCCCAATTTAATGCTATGTCGTTTACCTCATGTTATTAAACATTTTCTGCTACACCGAGGCTCTGTGCTTGCGAGAGGGGAAGTATTGCCTCTTCGAGGTGCCCAGGGGTGTGTGTAAGATTTTCCCAGGTCACTGGGTGGGGGCTCGAGCTGGTTCTGTGTCACGCTGTTGGGAAGGGACCCCTATGTACTGAACCCGGCCCTTGCTGCTATCCACTTGGCCTGGCAGAAGGGTTACACACACATTAGAAAAGCCTAGGGATTCCTAGATACCTCTGAGAGTTCCTCTTCCCCCTCCCCCTAGTCTTCCTGTCTCCATGTCTGGTATGTCAAAAGCCCTAATGACTTCCAAGTCTTTAGACTAATCACTCCTTTCTTACAGCTAGCTTTGGTGGCATACATCCTGTTCCTCCCCCCATCTTTCTTTTATTTCCCTTCCTCTTTGCCTCCTTCACCTTCCTCTGTTATGAACTATGAATTGAGGACAGTGTTTCTACTTTCTGTAGATCAGAGCCACACTCAGGAATGGGGTAAGCAGCCATCCCCCGAGAAGAGGGGAGAGTGGATCAGCTGCCTGCCCTCTGACAAGCCTGGGAAGGGGAAGTGGGGCAGTTGGTTGCTTCTTGAAGATATTGGAAGTAGTGATAACAGGCAACTTTCCCCTCTGGAAGACACCTAAAAGTCTGTGTGGAGAAGATGGTTGTCTGGAGCGCAGTTGGGTGGATTCCCTGGGCAGTCCAAGTTTTCTTCTATCTTGGAGAGTTTTCGGTATATATCAAAATCTGAAACCAAGTGAATTTTGCCTCATTTTGAGGCAAAAGTATTGGCTAGCCCTGAGCATGACACCCTAACTTTTTTTTTGGGGGGGGTATACTTTCCCCCTTTTATGTTTGCTTGCAGTGAGACATGAAATTTTAAACCTGCCTATTTCTATGATCGAAGGAAAGTTTAGCTGGGTGGAAGGCCCTGAAAGGATAATATTGATTACTGGTTAAATGGCTAGTCACAGATCAATTGCTGGTACAGGAAAGGGAATCTCTGCCCAGCTGATGATTGATCAGGCCCCACTTCTATAGAAAATTAGCTGGAAACAACATGTCACCTTATTATAGGCAGTTTGTGCAGAAATAAGCCAACTCTTAAACTGGTATAATGAGTAATACCCCCAGCCCTTATCACCTTGAGCACACAACCATGAACCTACATATAGGGGAGGGGGTCATTCAAAATGTATCTACATCCAGCCAGGAGATGTCATGGCTGGGCCCTGAGAAATTCAAATGGAAGCACTAGTATATCCTCTCATACTTCAGGCCTGGTTTTCAGCTCCTAGCAGAGAGGGGAATTAGAAATGGTATGATTCTTTCAACCACTTTACTAACTGTATTTACTAGTTTTCCTCTTGTACTTATAGCAACCTCAATAATTGGAAAATCTTTGACCAGCTGAGTTATTGATCAAGTGAGCCTAGGTAGCCATTTTATACATACATTCCTATTATATGTCTGTCTTTAACATTCTCTGTGGTATGACTTTGCTTTGTACATTGCTTGTGAATACTATAACTTAAGTACTCTGATATTTTAGACTCAGATGCTTTCCTGGAGATGTTACCCTTAAGTGAAACAATTGCTCACGGGGAAGATCTTTCTAATCCCCTTGACCTGGATAGAATAGAGACTGTTTGACCATGCTGGTTTACATGTGTTTCAATGGAGTTATGCTGACTTATGCCAGCTGAGGATCTTCTCTCCTCCACTCTCTTTCTCCCCCCCCCCCCCCCCCCGTCTCTAGTGTATTGTGATGTGAATACTTGTCTAATTCCAGAACAAGCTGGGGAGACTGCTTGAAGAGTGCAACTCACAGGGGTGCACCTCTAAGAGTCAGAGTAAAACATAATTCCTGTACGCATTTAACAGTGGGAAGTATGTTTCTTCCTGGTCCTCTGAGCTGAATACATAAAAAAACTGGCACTGTGACACCACATTGTATTGAATTAAAGGAATAAGACTCTTTTCCAGTAAATGGGTGGTGGCTGCAAGTCTTTAGATATCAGTGTTTATATTTAGATGGGAAAAGTGAAAGAGGAGATGTCTGTTAATCTTTAATCATTTGGACCCCAATTAAAATCCCCATGTGTTATATGTGTTATCCCCTCATTTTCAATTCCTTAATCTTTATAAAAACAACAAAGGAGTCTGGTGGCACCTTAAAGACTAACAGATTTATTTGGGCATAAGCTTTTGTGGGTAAAAAGTGAGGGTTTTACCCACGAAATCTTATGCCCAAATAAATCTGTTAGTCTTTAAGGTGCCACCAGACTCCTTGTTGTTTTTGTAGATACAGACTAACACGGCTACCCCCTGATCCTTAATCTTTATAGGTGCCCATAAAAATAAGAGAAGTCACAAATTTCAGCATCTAAACTTTTGGCTTTGGTTTATATCTCTCTCTTTAGGGCAGAGCATGAAGTTTAATTTTCACTTTCTAAATCTCTGTGATATTCACATGACTGCCTCCAAGTGTCTATATAAAGCGAAGTGGGGGAACAGATCAAGCATTCTAGGCAGAATTCTTATGCTGTAACTTCATCTGCTCTCAGCTTTGCAAAGATGACTGATCAAGGAAAGACTTCAGCTGCCTCTTCAGGGTAAGTCATTGTTGCCAAACATGCCATCATTATGAGAAGTGTTGTAAAAAAAATTGAAATTAATTTTTTTCCCAAAATTTTTATTTTTTTTTAGTGAAAATATTCCAGTTCTAATTTATTTGTTGTTTGCAAACTAATTATTAAATGTCAGTTCATTAACATATAAAGCACTCTAATAAATGCTAGGTGCTATTATGATTACACCTAATGTTTTGTCATTGCCTTCTCTCAGTTTAATATTTTGTCTTGTGATCTATTACATGGGGAGTTCCAGTATGGGATTGCAAACTGGAAAATAGAAAATGTAGTAAATATGCTTTTCACACTTTGATATTTTTAACTACTCTGGAAAGAAAATACACGTTTTGAGGCTAATGGGCCATTTCTTCTTTAGTGGGCGGGATAGATATCATTCAGCTCTACTTACTATATTTCTATGATTCGTGGCCACCTCTTTGTGATGCAACACATTAATTGCTATGGCTGTGTCTCTATTTCTATTTTTAAATGTCTTCTTTCTCTTGCGATAAGAATAGTGTCTGTCCATTGACTTTCAGGGATGAATTACAGGCACTTCTGCAATTTTACGTAATGTCATGGAATGAGTCACCCAACTGCAGACTGGGGTGAAAGTCACTCACTGAAGTCACTGGAAGTTTTTCCATTATGCGGCCAGGACTCTGTAATAATCAAAGTAGTGATGACTCCAAAGAATCCATCCCAGGTTTTACACAGGACCGAGTCCTTGAAGGAATAGACCAATGTGGGAAATAGTTTCGAGCTGGTACCTAACAATGTCAGGTGTATCCAGTGAAGCAACTTCTTCTTTCCCCTAATAGTACATCTTAGTGTATTAAAAGGTCCTTTCAGACACGCCAGTAAAAATATCAATGGTTTGCCCAATCAGCTGGTTTGATTGTCATACTTCCATACTTATGCTAGTAATCAATCTTAGATGGAACCCATTTTCCCAGTTTTATATGTCACTATAGTCAATAACAAAAACTGTATATGATGAAGGAAGAACTATAATTTTGTTATAACACTCTTTTTGTAAAGATTAGCTGGGCTACAAGTAGTTAACTTTTGGATGGAAGATGTTTCTGGTATAGGAAGACTGAGAAAACAAATCCACAGATATCTTTCATCTGTTTTTCCTTTGCCATAATTTTGGGATAAAGTGCCTATGTGTGCAATACTGTAACATAGTGTGAAGACACTGGACAGTTAGAAAACAATTTCAGAGGCCAAAGGTGCAATTCACAGGGATGATACTACATCACCTGTAGTGATGCATTTTTGACGAGAGTGGAGCAACATCAGATTTCAGGTATTAGGGTTTATGGTTGTGAATGGCAATGAACACACATACTTCAAGAAGTTTTGGATTGTGTTTTTACAATATTTGATTTCTGGAGGAATCATCAAAGAGGAGGAAACTTTCCTTTCCTGGTGAAGGAATGAATTTAGAACAGTGTCCAAGATTATCTCTTGGCAGATAAGAATGTGTCCATTCCTTACATGTAACCTGTTGGTTCTGGGAAGCAGTGCATGGGTGCAGGATGTTGTGTACATTCACTGGATTGTGAGGAAATCAGAGTTTTATATGCTTGCTTTGTTAAGAAATTTCTTCCCCATTTATCTGATTTCTAGTTATGGGTCTCTATTGTGGTAGTTATTAAGAATTCTCAGGGCCAGATCCTCAGCTGATGTCAATCAACATAACTCCATCGAAATAGATGGAGATACGCTGATTTATACCAGTTGAATATCTAACCAACATAGCTCCATTGATTAGCTGATCTACAGAAGCTGAGGATCCAGTCCCATATAGCAGTGGTTAATCATAGGTCATTGCTCCAAAACCACAGCCAAGACTTGGTGTGTCACTTATCACAAATAGTTCCTCAGGGGTATAGGAGGTTGATGGGGGCAGTGATCAAGTGTTTCTCTAGCCTCTCTGCATTTCCTGTCCAGAGGCGTTCCTCATCTTCCACTTGATCATGTTGTCATAGGTCTTTGCCACCCCAGCTCTCCCTCGATTTAGAGTACACCAGTGTTTTTTTCTTTGAGGTCAGTGCCTGGAGGGAGTTGTCCTGAATGAAGCAGGTTCTCCAGGATCACTGGCATTTTTTGTAACTCTGTAGCCTTCCACCGTGGTATTTTGGGGTAAGGGATTTTCAGAGGCAAAGCTCTTTCTGGACTTCCGCTCTTGGGTGGTGGAATGTGTCCATGCAGTGGATGTCTTAGATCATGCACCTGCTTTTTGTGTCGTTTTTTATTGAGGGTATGCTGTCTCACTGATGGTGATGCAGTCCCAGTGAGGCAGTCCACTGACAGTGTGGGAGTCCGTTTCAAAATCCCTGTGATCATCCTACAGGATTGAGTTTAATATCAATTTTGTCTGCATGGCTCCTTTAAGCAGAAAACTGGAAGGTAAATGCACTTTAGTTTCAGATGCAAAGAATACTCCAACATAATAGCACCATCTAGCTGTTATATAGTTCTATTATGTTGGAGTATTCTTTGCATCTGAAACTAAAGTGGATTTACCCTCCAGTTTTCTATTCACAGTCAAACTGATTCAAGGATCCTTCGGATCAAGGATCAGATAAGGCTGCTGATGTGAAGAGTCTGTCTGTGGTTGAGACACTGCAGAGTTCTAAGCCAATGTCAGTGCCATAGGTAGCTGATTTATTTTCAGTGCAGGCAGAAATTTGCAGTTGATATTTATGGAAATTCTGCTTTGAGTCCTGCAGGACAAGGTAGCCCTGGCAATAGTGGCTGGCAATCAATTGGGGATGAATCCTCCAGAAAACGCAACACTTAAAACATTTTAGATGATCAGCCCACTTGTTGATCATTAGTGAACAATACTGGATGTTGCAACCTGAAGTCACCTGCAAATCCACTAGCCCTGCTCATGGCCAGATCCATCCCTTCACAGGCACCAGTGCAATGGACAGTGCTACTGTAACTTGCACCCCTTTTGCAAAGGCCCTTGTGAGGCTTTGCAGGGACATAGAATTGCCAATGGAATAGATCTTCTCCAGCAACACACAGGGGCGGCTCCAGGCACCAATGCAGCAAGTGCGTGCCTGGAGCGGCAAGCCGTGGGGGGCGGCGTGCCGGTGGCTGTGAGGGCGGGAGTCAGGCGGCCTTTGGCGGCATGCCTGCTGGAGGTCCGCTGGTCCCGCGGCTTTGGCAGCAATTTGGTGCCGAAGGCACCGGACTGGCAGATCACCCGCAGAAACGCCGCCAAATCTGCTTCACCAGCGGACCGCCCGCAGGCATGCCGCCGAAGGCCGCCTGACTTCTGTGCTTGGGGCGGCAACAAACATAGAGCCGTCCCTGGCAACACCTTCCCACCCCAAATCTGCCTCCTCCACCTGTACCCTACACCGACTGTGCCCAGCCTATACTCAGGTTTGGAATAGAGGTGACACAGCATTAGTAGAGCTTTCTGTGCCAGGCGTATTGCCCAAAGGTGGGGGCCTTGCACCTGCCCTAGGTTTCCTTTGTGCTAGCCTCGCTGGAGTAAAAGGGCCGCAGGGCAATGATAAATCAGGGCCCATTTTGAATTAATAATTTTTAAAAATTAAAGGGCCCGAATCCTGAGATTTGATAAGAGCAACCCAGCTCCCACTGACTCCTGGCTCTCAGGATCAGGTCCATTGTTACTAATCATAATCATGATGACTGATCTTTCTGAAGGCAGCCATTATACAGTGAACAGCAACATTTAAAACAACCCCCGTTTCCTCCCACTCTCAGGAAAAAAGCAACCAACAGTTCAGGACATAAATGCCTGGCCAGGAAAAATAACTTTTTTCCACTTGAAACTTCAGGGGAAATTTAGGTTAATGGAATGTAACTATCTGATCTGAATTTGGCCAGAACCCTGGAGTTAACACTCTAATTTCTATAGCAGTTTTCATGGGATCTTTAATGACCACAAATGGCAGGACCTCAGATTTATGTCTGAAATATATCACCCCTAGTTGCATTCTAGGGCATTGGTTCACTTGCTATGTAGTCTTTGTGTAGCCACTCAGATACATAACATGATCTATAACACATTTGATTAAATTCCCTCAATATGTCTAAAAACAAAAGCTTGATTTTAAGTCACACTATTACATTAAGATTTCATATATAAAAAGCCTCACTTGTTACTAATAACTAGATATTTAAAATATTGTTATCTTACTTAATATAATGAATGTACTAGTCCCTACTTCAACTTTTTGGTTCACTTCTTGCATTTCATTAGGCTTGGGCAATGGTAATTTACTTTTGTTTTTATAGTCCTATTCTTCTCAAGTATCAGAGGGGTAGCTGTGTTAGTCTGAATCTGTAAAAAGCAACAGAGGGTCCTGTGGCACCTTTAAGACTAACAGAAGTATTGGGAGCATTCTATTAGTCTTAAAGGTGCCACAGGACCCTCTGTTGCTATTCTTTTCAGTTTCACTTCGATCCTCATGGGTTTGGAACAATGCTTCTGTGTTTGACCCTAAATAAAAGACACTTATTTTTCTCACTGTTGCCAGCTCTCATGATTTTTATCATGAGGCTTTATTGTTCATAAAGCCTCAGCTTCTGGAGTCAGGTGATTATCTAAGAATCTCAGCTTCGATTTAAACAAAAGCACATTTCTAACCCTCACTGTTGTGGAGGAAAGCTTGCAAGCATGAAACATAAATGCTCAAAACCAAGAAGGCAAATAAAAAGAACCCCAATGTATTATTTTTTAAATCTTATGAGTTTTGGGTGCCTGAATAATGATTTTTGAAAGCTTAGGGTTGGCATTGCTGTTTCATTGGCAAAAAGAAATCATGTGTGTGTGTGTGGGGGGGGGAGGGCGAAAATCATTCATATTAGGGTTTGGTTATTTAGCTTTTTTGGGGGGGGGTACAGAATATTGGGCCTACAAGAACTGGCTGTGCCCTCTGAAAGTTCAATGTGAATTCACTGTGGAGATTCTTCTTTTGCAGGGATTTTCAAACAACTAAGCCCAAGACTGTGTCTGACCAGGGAAAAGAAGAATCTGAAGAGGAATATGGGCCCCAGGTGGGTATTTCCTGCTGAACTATACCTGAGTATAAGGAGGACCAGACTTAAACTGTTTTGAATCTTTCAAGATGTGCTGCTAATGGCCACTCAAAGAAGATTTTGTCTATTGCTTCTGGGGGAATTGTGCCACTGCATAATGCAGAATTAATGTTCCGCACAGAATTTAATTTTTCCAGCAGAATTGGCACTGCAGAGCTGCTGGCTGCTGCTAGGGGCTGCTGGACCTAGCAGAGCCCAGCCCCACTTGGTCACATGTGCGACCGGGCTCTCTCTCTGTGTGGTAACTGCCAGAGCTAGTGAGCTGTGTTCCATGGGGAGAAGGCAGCAACACCTGGAAGCAGAAGGGAGAGGGCTCCTGCTTTCTGGGATGGGAGACAGGGTAAGGGCGGGGAGGATAGCTGGGAGAGGGGGCGTGATTCAAGCTATTCTGCAGGTGACCAAAACTTTAAATTGTGGTTCTCCACCCCTGCCCCTCCCCGCAGCTTTCAACAAGTATAGATCATCTCTGCCCAGCGGGACAATAATGAAACTGTGCAGCTGGGCTCTGAGTGGGAGGGGTTATGGGTATCTGGCCCTGTGGCTGGGCTCTGGGTGTGTGTGCAGGTGTCTGGTGTGGCGGGGACCCATGCAGCCCTCTCCAGCACACCCAAATACCCTCTTGCAGCGTGCGCACGCACACACACACACCCCTCCAGCACTCACCCCTCCTCCTGGCAGTATCCTTTATTTGGGAACTTGAAATATGGTAACCCTACAGGGGTAGGGCAAACAAAGGAGAATTGACTAAAAGACCAGAGGGACAGAGTTTTCCCCCCAAGATGTGCCCAGCTGGCATGCGTGACACAGCCAGACTGAGCCACCCAACAAAAGCATAACAGAGATACAGGAACGGGGTTGTCATAGGGGTTTCTTTAACACTCTACTCCTGGGAGACTCTTTTTCACTATCTGTATTGTTACAGACATACTTGCTGACAGGTATTTTTAAATTACCAAAATAATTGAAACTGGCATGATTCTATTGTATTATTTTGACAAAATATGCAGAATTTTTAATTTGACTCCCGGTGGAATTCTGCCCCAAAGCATCTATACACAATTGGACTGGTATAATTACAATTATATATTTCAAAATCAATTTAGTTAAACTGGTAGAAACCCCTGTATGGACATCCTTGAATCCATGTAAACATGGTTTACATTGGTTTTTTTTTTTATTAAACTTAATTCAGTAAGGAATTGACTTAAAATTTCTTAAAGATTGTAGCAGTAATTTTGTTCCTCCTGCATGCTGGGAGTTCCAGGAAGAATTCTGTCTCAGGAAATAGCTCCTGAAGCTGTGCAATATTGTGTGCAATTTTTTCAATCTAACCCTAACACTATACGCTCTTTAGGGTAGGACCTGTCTCTTTTTTTCCTTAGGTCTTAAAGTGACAGGTAAATTATGGTACCGTATAAAAACTTATTTCACTAATAGAACAAACAATATGTTGCAGAGGCAACTTTTGATTATTCATTTATGATATTCATTGTGTTTTAATTGAATCTCACAAGACGTTTATCTCTATCTCCAGTATATTAAAATTGGTCAAAATCACCACAGCACCAACTCTGACTCCTGTTCCTACTACTTTGTTCCGCTGTCCTGGTACAAAGCAGGAAGAAAGCTGGCTATCCTGAGACCACTAATCATTTATTTCAAATATATTCTATAGTACACTACCAGTTCACCTGAACTTTAGGCACCCATATTTGAAAATGCTGGCCAACATTTTATATAGTAAAATTGATTATATGTAACCCACAGACCTTCTGGGTGTGGTGTTCTGTCCCATCTAGTGGCACTGATAGAGAGAGTTAAATGAGTCTGCTCTACAGCCTTTGCGAACAGCCAGTTGGCTTTTAGTGCATGAGCTAAGCTCCAAAGGTCCCTGATTTGATCCCACCCGCCGACGACCGGGGTCTGTCGGCATTACATATACACATTATTATAAGCCGCTATACAAATTGTAGCATAGCAAGGCAGCAGCGGCAGTATTACTGAGACATACAGCTTCACTTTCCTAATGATGAGACTCCACATCAGTGAAGAGAACAAGTCCTGAATACTCTGTTCCTTATTTAGCCTCCAATAGTATTAAATGTAACCTTGAATACATCACTTTCAGTTTAGCTATTTGGGTTGCAGGAGGGAGCTGAGAAGGGAGGGGAAGCCAGTTTTTCCATGCCAGCACATAGGTGCGTGTGAAGGAGGTGATAGTACAAGTGATTACTCTGTATTTACATTGGAAAGAAATGCCCTTGGTTCGTTCAATAATGCCAGCTGCCTTGTCAAGGTGAAGGAATTAGTAACGTCACAAGGTAGAATATTGCTGCTCGTGAGCAATATGTAGAGATAAGGAGCAGATCTGTATGTAGTAAAATATTTTCTTTGTTCCCCTTTTCCTCCCCACTTGATTGTATATTGGCTTCAAAAGGACACAGTAGTTGATGGAATATCAAGTGTGGAATATTAGCTCAGAGTTTTTATTCATATGTTACAAAAGGTATTTGTGTCCCATTGTGATTCGCTCTGCTATGGTGGCCAGCCTATTCTGATGTTTGCCTTTTAGCTCTTCAACACTTCAGCTGTTTGGAACAGATGATAGAACAAAGATTTTTGTTCAAATGAAATTTTTTTTCCATTGATGCAGAATAGACATCCACCTCCAAATATTTCAGACTTCCCCGTGTATGAATGATCACTTGTGAATGATCTGGAATTCATGCCAATTAGTGCTCAGGCTAGTTAGAACTACTAAAATAACAGTGAGGGATATAATTTCAGTAAGATTTATACCTGAATTACATAAACAAAATGTACTGTTGCATGGTGAGTGGGTTTTTTGGTTGAAGAACAAGGGATACAGCTGTGTTAGAACAAATCTGTAAGAATCTGCTCATCAACTGAGGCCCATTGCTCAAGCTCGATGTTATAGCTCCACTTTAATCCAAAATGGCATCTGTGTGGCCTCACAGATGTATGTAACCTCCAGGGCCGGCTCCAGGGTTTTTGCCTCCCCAAGCGGCGGAAAAAAAAAAAGAAAAGAAAAGAAAAGAAAAAAAGAAAAAAAAGCCATGATCGCGATCGGCAGCAGCTCCACCGCGCCGCTTTCTTCGGCGGCAATTCGGTGGCAGATCCTTCCTTCCGAGAGGGACCGAGGGACCCGCCGCCGAATTGCCGCCAAAGAGCCCGACGTGCTGCCCCTTCCCCTTGGCCGCCCCAAGCACCTGCTTGCTGAGCTGGTGCCTGGAGCTGGCCCTGGTAACCTCCTCCTATGGAAGTATGAGTCCTCACCCCCAAGAGCAACATATGGCTCTTCATTTTTATAGAGGCTAGCCTGGAACAAAGCAGTGGGTTTTTTTTTTTTACCATCAATGTCTTCCCTGAGTCTGAGGCTGGATTTTATAGTAACATAACTGAAGTTAATGGCCAAAGCTGATTTACTGTGGTCAGTTGCTCAGCTGACTTTGCAGTTTGAACATAGTGGGTGTGTTGATTTTTGGATTGTAGAAGAGTTTAGAATCATGAACAGGAGTTAAATTAAAATCTTAACAACCATTACATAAAAGCACTGTGAAGAGCAGCTACTCCCCATTATCTTTTTTTGGACTAACTTCTGTTGGTGAGAGAGACAAGCTTTTCAGCTTACACAGATTGGAGCTCAGTATAAAAGCTCGAAAACTTTTGTTTCACAAACCGTAGTCCAATAAAATATTAACTCACCCACCTTGTCTCTCTAATAGCCTGGGACCAACACAGTTACAACAACATTGCATACTCCCCATTATGTTGTTTTTTTAACTAGTTTTTAGGAAAGGCATGGAGTTTCAATAGTAAAACCTTCAAAGGGGCTCTCATCCTTTCCTTTGAATCCCACTGCCGTTTAATAGATGGTCCAGTGTTCCTTACTGCCAAACAGATGGTTGAGGTCACAGGAGACATTAAAGCAGCAACTCTCAGGTAACATCAAACAGAAGGCCAGCTGAATGATTGCAATTATCCTAGTATTTTGAGTTTAACGTGTGAACTCCCTCTCTGTGGAAGCCTTAATAATAAAAGGGTTTCACTTCCATTTCCACTGCTGTAGATTCTTAGCAAATTAGCAACCGATTGTATAAACTGCAATATTGTGATTCCACATATAATTTATAGCTGGGCATCAAGTCAATAGCCATCAAAGGGGAAAAGTTTAATCCAGCCTATAAATCAATTCCAAAGTCCTCTACTGAAGCAAAACTGCCTGTGCTTTATTCTGATGAACTGAAACTGCTGGAAACAGCCCAGTGTGTCAGAGAAAACAGTTTCTGGTGTATGCTAGCTCAGGTGTATTACAGGAATGGGGAGCCTGGCAGTTGTTGCAAATATGGAAAAACAGCATGCTGCAAGTGTAATCCTGTGTATTTCTAAACTCCAAATAGTATGCTCATCTATGTGTATATAAAACACAGACACCAACTTCAGACATCTGATCTACCTCTCTTAAACCAGATCTTTGACAGATTTAAATCAGTGTTGCTCCATTGATTTACACCAGCTGAGGAGTTGGCCCTTTACTATTAAAATAAGTAAGAAGCAGGAATAGGCTATAACATATATGTTTAATAATGATGATCAAAGGATAGATACCTACCAGAGGAAAGCCATTCTATGGCACAGCTTGCTTAAGAGACCAGTAGATGGCAATATCTCTTATCTTTATCAGAATTAGAAATACCTTGAAATCAATATATGCCAAGGAGTTTCTCAGTGGTATGGAGACCCAAGGAGACCCTATTACCTAGCAATTTGTGTCTCAAAATATTGTCTCACTTCAAATTCCAGTTAGCATGAGGATAGAGAAGCAGGGTGGCTAGATCTAGACAGAATGTCAAGATAAATTATTCAATTGCTCCCAAACTTAAACTACCATTTAAGAAACTAGGAGCCAGAATCTCAGCTGGTGTAAATTGACATAGCTCAATTGAGGTCAATGGACTGCCAGCTTACACCACCTGAGGATCTGGCTCAATATTGAGTGCATGTATTATAACAAATGCCTTGCAGCACCCCCTAGTGTTAAGTTTGCCAAGATTAGCTCCTTACAGCTTCTGAAATATTTACAGTTTGTCACATGAGAAGTGGTCGTTTTTAGGACCCAGAGTTATTTCTGATTGTGCTGCTTTGGAAACCACTATGTAAACTGGGACTGGCCACGGAATCGTCTAGTGTAACCACCTGTATCAGAAAGAAGTGGAGTTAACACATTGCTATCATTCTTCTTGTTTAGTCAAGGAGGGTGAGGATGATGGCTGAAAGCTCCTGTTTTTGGTAGCGTATGCAGGAGGAAGGCATGTGGTGACCAGTTCTCCTTGTTGCCATATAATTCTCAATTTTCTATAACAGGTTTTATTATTGTTTTTGTGTTACAGTAGCCTGGCCGACCTCAATCAGGGATTGGAGCCCCATTGTTTTGTGCCCTGTACACACACAAGATAAAAGACCATCCCTGCCCCAAAGAGCTTACCCTTCTCTTCACGTGTCAAGCTTTAGTTGACCCCCCCCCCAAATTTGCTCCTTATTGTTTAGCTGCTTTTTGTTGGGTAGGTTCTCTTAAGAATTTCTGATTTAGAGAAAGTTTGGCTTAAGTGATTCACCCAGCATCACACAGGAACTTTGTGGCAGAGGCAGGGATAGAATCCAATTCTCCAGGGCAGCATTCAACTGCCTTAACCATGAGAGTGTCCTTTCTCTTCCTGAAGTCTCCTGCCTCGTTCACTAAACACCTTCCAACGTCCACAACAAATGAGGCACGGATCCGATAGCCAGCCTTCTTCACTATCCATTCTTGATTTCATTTCCTGATTCAACCAGGCCCAGTTCTCCCTGTCTACTCTGGCTCCTCATCAGTTCTGTCTTCTCTCAACCTCTTTCCCACTGGTTCTGAGTCTCTGGCCTAGTCTGTACTAGGTAAGTAGGTTGGTGTAACTACCTTGCTCAGGGGTGTGAAAAATTCATAGCCCTGAATGGCAAAATTAAGCTAACCTATGTCCCTGTGTAGACAGTGCTAGGTTGATGGAAGAATCCTCCCATCAGCATAGGTAGTCTTTAAACTGAAGTGCTGTGTGGCACTGCTGTGCTGCTGTAGCATTTTAAGTGTAGACAAGCCCTCAGTCTACTTACACAGCTAATCCCAGTCTCGCTTCGCCCCCGCCCCCCATCCCACTCTGCACTTTCCTCTACTCCCTGCAGGTTCTGCTTTTCTCCCCTGTGTATTCAACTCCGATGGCCTCCTCCTCTATGCTGCCTGGGCCATGCAGGGGGGTCACTAAGAGCACAGGAGAGACAGGTTCCTTGTTCTCAGTTCAGGTGTCTGGAACTGGAAATGCAGTACAGCCCGCGGCAGCCCAGAGAAAGTCCTGCTTAGTGCCAGGCTGCAGCATGCTCAGTGCAGACAGCAGCTGCAGGGAATTTTAGCTGCTAAAATCTAAGAAGCATGCACAAACTGCTATATTTTTCAAGGGCTTATAACTTGACCAAACTTTGGCAGATTTTTGTGGGGATGGCAAATAGCACATACCTGACACAAAGCCTCTCCCAGCCAGATTTCTAGTTCCCTGCTCCCAAGCATGGGGGTACTATAGCTTTTCAAAGAAAAGGTCATCCAAATTTTTTAATGTGTTTTAGCAAAACAACATCTAGTCTTGTTCTCAGAAACAGCCAAACTGTTTTGGCTGAAAATTTTTAAAACAAGTCAGCCTGAGGCAGACACTTGGCATGGGAAAACTGCAGCCACCGCTAACATGTGGCAAAGTTATAAGTAACTGAAAACCAGGTCTTATAATGAGAAGTATCATGGAACTTTAATAATAGGAGGTGCTACCAGCCCCACTCATAATAATAGTTCATATTGCAGCATATAATGTAAAATAATAATACTATAGACACTGGACTATATATCATTCGTAAGTCCTTCACTCTGCTCCAAATCTTCATTGCAGCAATACAATCTGATTCGAAGTGATTTTGTCCAGAAGCTGAAAGAAAAAGGGGAACAGCCTTACCCACACAAATTCCATACAAATACTACACTTGCTGAATTCCTTGACAGATTCAGCTACCTCGGAAATGAAGAGCAACTTCCTGACAAACAGTTATCTCTGGCAGGTTAGTACATGACAGGGTAGTAATTTCTAATTGCTCCCATAGCCTCCATCTTATTTATTAGTTATTCATATGGAAGGGTGGGTTGCAGTAGAGCATACATTTGAATGAGATCCAGTTACTCGGTCATATTGTGTGTCTTTTCGGATTATGTACTACTATACAACGAAAGTAAAACAAAATGTCATCTGTTCTGATTTCGGAGAGGACCACATGCTTTTTACTCTATTTCTCGAATGCTAATGTCCATTAAGCTATCTGGCTATAGGCATCAAGTAGTCTCTAAGATAGCTTGGACTTAGCCTGTAAAAAGCAGCATCTGAAAACATCTGCAAATGGATAGAGAGCCAGGGAACAACATAAACTTGGACATAGTATTTTTTCCTTTTAAATAGAAGTTAAGTTTACTCAAAGCCTTTCATCCTTAGAGACCCGCTGTTACTGTTGCATGTGACATCACATATATTCATAAGGACTCTCTCTTTCTGTATTATTAATGTTCTTCTGCACTATTTAGGTGATACTGCAAACTGCAGATAAAAGTAAAATCCTATTTGAATTTGACAAGAGGTCTCTGGCTTATGCTACAACAGATTTTTGTCAAAATACATTTAAGTGAACCTTGGTACATTGGATAAGGCTGAGTAGAAGGTGTTCTTTGACAATGTCTGCAGAAATCTTAAACTAGGTTGCCAACTTCCTTCTTGCATAAAATTGAACACCCCTGCCCTACCCCTTCTCTGAGGCCCTGCCCCATGTTTACTCCATCCCCCCCCTCCCTCTGTCGCTCGGTCTTCCCACTCTCACTCATTTTCACCACACTGGGGCAGGGTGTTGGAGTGTGGGAGGGGGTGAGGGTTCTGGCTGGGGGTGCGGGCTCTGGGGTGGGGTCAGGGATGAGGGGCTTGGGGTACAGGAGGGAGCTCCAGGCTGGAGGGTGGAGCCGAGGGGTTCAGAATATGGGAGGGAGTTCTGGGCTGAGCAAGGGGGTTGGAGTGTCGGAGGGGGTACAGGCTCTGGGCAGGGGGTACAAGTTCTGGGGTGGGGCAAGAAATGAGGGGTTCAGGGTGCGGGAGGGGATTCTGGACTGGGGCAGGGGGTTAGAGTGCGGGAGGAAGTGAGGGCTCCGGCTGGGGGTGCAGGCTCTGGTGTGGAGCTGGGGATGAGGGATTTGGAGTGCAGGTGTGGGCTCTGGGCTGGGGCAGGGGGTTAGGGTGCGGGGTGTAAGGGCTCCAACTGGGGGTATGGACTCTGGGGTGGGGCTGGAGATGAGGGGTTTGGGGTGCAGGGGGGGTATGGGATCTGGGCTGGAGCTGTGGGCTCTGGGGTGGGGCCGGGCATGAGAGATTCAGGGTGTGGGAGGGGGCTCTGGGCTGGGGCTTTGGGGGCGGGTGAGGTCTCCAGCTGGGGGTTCAGGCTCTGGGCTGGGGATGAGGGGTTTGGGTGCAGGAGGGGGCTCTGGATTTGGGGGGGGCTCAGGGCTGGGGCAGGGGCTCAGTGTTGGGGTGCAGGCTTACCTCAGGTGGCTCCCGGTCAGTGGAGCAGTGGGGCCAAGGCAGGCTCCCTACCTGTCCTGGCACCGTGCTGCACCCCGGAAGCAGCCAGCAGCAGGTCCAGCTCCTAGGCAGGGGGCCAGGAGGCTCCACATGCTGCTCTCACCCACAGGCATTGCCCCCCAGCTCCCATTGGCAGTGGGAGTGCGGAGCCTGTGCTCAGGGCAGGGGCAGCGCACAGAACCCCAGGGCTCCCCCCCCACCTAGGAGCCGGACCTGCTGGCCGCTTCCAGGGCACAGCCCAGTGCCAGGATAGGTAGGGACTAGCCTGCCTTAGCCCCCCAGCACCGCCAACCGGACTTCTAACTGTCAAAAACCGAATGCCTGGCAACCCTACATTAACCCATTATATTAATTAGAGTAATATAGAATATGTAGCTTTATAATATTTGAGACTCTCAGAACACTTCACAAACTAATGCATTTAGCTTTATAAAACTGCTTTGAGGTAGCTAAGTATTACTCTACTGATTTTACAGGTGAGGAAACTGAAGCAAAGAAAGATTAAGGGACTTGCCCAAGGTTACACAGCATATCTTAACTAGAGAGTGACTATAAACGGATACTGGAATTTTGAGACGGTCCCATAGGGATCAGCCCCATGTTGTTCCTTGCCATTTTGATTGTGCTTGTATACTGAGGGGAAGCATGGCTGTCAGCACAGATGGTTAAAGTATAATGTTATAGAAGGTGCCATACTGGATGAGATCAGTAGTCCATCTAGTTCAGTATCCTGTTTCTGGAAGTAACAGCTGCTTCCCAGGAAGATGCAAAAAATGGTAGTGAAAATGGTTACAGAATAATTTGCCCCAGGGAATAATTTGCCCCTTTAGTTAGGGGTTGCCTTATGTCCTGAGGCAGGAGGATTTATAACTCCTTCCAAAGTTGGGCTTCCGAGTTGAAACTGAGGTGTGAGTCATACCTAGTAACCTGACCCCCTCCCTGGATTGATGGGCCCAAATCCTGAACTGTGACTGAGGAGTGCTCAGCATAGCAGTGGCAAGGGTGTGCCAAAGTAAGTTTAAACCACCGTTGTCCTCCACTCAATCCCTGGTCACGTCATACTGACTGGAGCCGGGGATGAGGGATTTGGGGTGCAGGTCCCTCCCTGCAACTAAGAGCAGCCTGCAGGTAATGCAGGGGTACAGAAAAGAAAGATAATTCATTAAACAAATAAGACCCGTCCCAAAACAAAGCAAAACAAAAACTTGTCTTCAGTTTTGATTGAAGGTTTGGGTTAGTCGTTGTATCTGAAGCAGATCAGTTATTCCTGCATTCATCACCTGCACCAATTCTAGTATCGCCTCCTTTGTATTGTGCAGAACAGTGTATTTGTTCTAAATCATGAGCCTGCCAGTGTGTCACTGATATCCATCTTCTTGTTCATTTTTCGAGGCATCTCTGAAACTCTCTATCAGCATGCAGGTGTCCTCTCATAGGAGGCTGCTAACCACTGTAATTGTCTGTTTGAAGTTATCAGAGAAATAGATCAAACTCTATATTATAACAGAATTTCAAAATTCTGCACCTTGATTGGAAAGTGCACTTAGTCTGCTATGTGATTATGAATAATCCTAATGTCTAATAGAATGTGGCACTAGACATACACTTCTCCTATGATTATTTTCAGGCTTTGCAATTCTACATCATAGGTTCTCAAACTATATTCTGTTTATTGCCAGTGCTCAGCAGAGCCCTTCCTGGTAGTCCAAACTGGAGTTCTGGGAGGGAAGGTGGGTCAATGAGATGGTCTCTCTCTTATCAAATAGTCCAAAGAAAGAAAAGGCTGGATAACTCCAGCTCATCCATACAGACACCTGTGGTCTGAAGCAGTCAGGTTAGTCACTAGACATGGAATTCTCCCCCCATGTTGTTCTTTTGTCATTTATCTACAAACAACCCCCCCCTTTTTTTTTTTTTTTTTTTTTATAATTTCAGGACGAATTCATGCCAAGAGATCTGCTGGTGCAAAGCTCTTCTTCTATGATCTCCGGGGAAATGGACTTAAATTACAAGTTATGGCCAATGCTAAGTGAGTAAACATTACTTATGAATAATGTGGAACACACACACACACACACACACACACACTGCTTCTTTAAATCTGTTGCTGGGAGCCTGGGAAGGCTGCTGGCAGAAGCTGTGCAGTGAAGCAGAAAGAGAGATGGAGTAGCTTTAGGAATAAAGTTGTTTACCTTATTCTAATGAAGTTCCTTGTTCAGTGTTAAGCTGTGCAGTGAAGCAGAAAGAGAGATGGAGTAGCTTTAGGAATAAAGCTGCTTACCTTATTCTAATGGAGTTCCTTGTTCAGTGTTAGAAGGAAGCAAACCTTTCTGTGGTCCAAACCTAAAATTCAGATCCAGATCCAAACTGCTCTGAACTTTGTGGTTCCTAATTGATGGTGCTCTTCCAAGCAGCTGCTCAATAGCTCCTAGGAAGCTTAATTAGTTAATATTTGCACAATGCTTCAAACCGAATAAAGCTCTATAGGGGTGACCCAAAGCCCATTGATGTGATGAGTCTCCCCACTCACTTCAATGGGCTTCTAACCATCGCCTAATTAAAGGCTAAGTGTTTTTACTTTTTGGCTGGGCAAACTATTTGTTGTGAATAATTGTTAGTCAGATTTGGCTCTTTTCTGCTCATGAATTATACAGCAAAAGATTAGTTTCTATACCTTTGTTCACACTTAGAAATTATTTGCTGAATGTTTATTATTTGCTAACGGATTTCAACTTATTCATTGTTCTTGAACTGTTTGCTGTGATGTTCTATTTTGATTGGACACATAGAGGAAAGGTAGCGCCTTAGCTGGGGTAAATCAGCCCTTGGATGTCAAAGGAGCTATGCTGGTTTACCCCAGCTGAGGATGTGTTTCCTGAATGTGTGAGTGTGACTCTTATGAAATCCAGTTTTCTGGTGTGTGCTTGGGAATAGGAATTTGAAATTTGCTTTCTGCAATATTCACTTAAAATGTGCTATTTGAGCAAATATTCCTGCTAGTAAACATGTTAGACTATTGGCAGAAAGCAAATACAAAAGGGATGTGAACATAGTCAAAGTGAATGCGTGTGAAAATCTGAAAGAATTTTTGTGGCTATTTGCTGTACTTGTCTATTTATTTATTTTTGATGATTGCTTACATTCTGAAAATGATGGGATTTTAATTTCTATTAACCAACCCAGTGGTTTAGTGGAGAAATCCTTTTTTGAATAGTTATAGTATCAAGGGGCAAAAAATGGAATATAACTTGAATTTGGGTAGTGTAGTTAAAGTTGACTGATCTTTTCAATCACATGTATGCAGTTAGTTACTAGTGTAAATTCATAGTGCATTTCATTTAGGTGAATTTTTATTTAAATTATTGTTTGTAATCTATTATATTCTACCCACAACAACCATAAATAATTATATTTCAATCAAGAAAGAAATATCTTAGCATAATTCTTTACAAGGATGGTTTTAGTTTAACTGTGCTAAAAGTTATTTTCTACCTTAGACAGAAAGCTAATGGTTTGGAAAGGATTCTGCATTTCTAAATCAGCTGCTTCTTTTTGTCAGATTTTTTAAGTCTGAAGACCTTTTCACCAAGACCATAGATAAGCTGCGGCGAGGAGACATCATAGGAGTTTTGGGATATCCTGGGAGAACCAAGCATGGAGAACTTAGCATCATAGCTACAGAAATAACTCTGCTGTCACCATGCTTGCATATGCTGCCTCATCTTCATTATGGATTCAAAGATCAGGTAACTTCAATCAGGAACAATGGCTGGGGAGCCCATCGGTAGCTGCCTAGAAGCAATTGTTCCATGGGATTTACTTTTGGTTCTTTTGTACAAGTAAATTCATGTTGGCCTGTTTTTGTCTGTACAATTTGAACACAAAGCTATGGATCTCATAATACTTTGAATTAATATAATATTTTCCAGTTCAAACTGCCACAAAGTGCTTTATGAAGAATATGCATGCAAACACCATTACTGAATTTCAGCCACTGCCGGGGTGCGGGAGGGCAGAAGCCAGCTTGCACAGAGAGGGATGGGGAAATTTTGTACAAGGATATGCAGGCAGTTATTTACAAATGAAGCTGATAGAATGTGTGTGTGTGTGTGAGAGAGAGAGGAGGGCAGGGGGCAGCCTGAAGGAAGGCAGACAGACTGTATCCACTGAGGCAGAGCAATCGACAGGGGAAGGACCAAACTGTGAGTGAGACTCGGCTGGAAGCCTGACACTCCCTTCCCATCTTTCCCCCCTTTTCCTTGACTAGGGGCAACAACTGGACTCTGAGTGAGTTGTGAAGCCCCCATCTCCCACCAGCTGAGGCTCTGAATTACTGAGACTTTGTTTTCCCTTCAGTTTGGGGCATGGCCCCAGCCTTCTGCTTGTAGAGAAGGTAGAAAGCAGCCCAGGGAGGCAAATCTGGAGTGGCAGCCAGAAGTGACAGAGCCATCCCATCCTCTCTCGCCCAGATGGGACCTGGTGGAGAACGAGGGCCTAGGTCCTCCTACGCTTCCCTTCTCCCCCAGCCACCTGAGAGATCCCAGAGGACTTCAGGGGACAACGAACTGTGACTTGGCTGCTGGGCCCTCTGGACTGCCCAGAAGAGCAGTCCCAAGACCCAGAGAGAGAGAGAGAGAGAGAGAGTTTGGTCGTGGCCTGACCAGTAGGCCTGATGGCCCCCAAATGAAGCCTGCTACAGTACCCTACAAAAAATCCCATCTCAGAGTTCTTCATGGTACTCAATATACTTACTGTGAAGGCTGAGTAGGACTTGTCTAATTTGAATCTACAGTTCAAGGGAGTCTAGGTATTCCAAGGCTGATGCTTAGACCACAAATACATTCCTGTGTTATTTTTTTACACTTGGATAATGTTATGTTTCAAAAGGAAGGAATTTGGGACAGTTAAACTGAAACATAAACTTTATTTTAAAAAAATTGTGGGGTTTTATTTTTTAATTTGGATTTCTGTTTGGCAGGTCGTAACGTATCTGCTTTCTTTTTGCTCCTTTCTGGAATAGGAATGCAGGTTATTCTTCCTACTGAGGGAAATATCTGAGTCAAAAGAAATTGCATACTTGAGTAGTAACTCGATTAATTTTGAATGTTGATTTAATAGCTGGATATTGTGCTTCATCAGTATCTATATTATCATTTTTTGTGATTCTTTGTAGGAAACCAGATATCGTCAACGTTACCTAGATTTGATCATGAATGAGAACGTGAGGCAGAAGTTTATTATGAGGAGTAAAATTATCACTTACTTACGAAACTTCCTGGATAACCTTGGATTTCTTGAGGTATGTATGGCCTGAGAAGATGATTGACATGATGGTTGCATTACATTATGACATGCTTCATAATTATTCAGATGCTTAATATTTTAATGGCCAAGGCTTTCAAAAGTGACACATGATTTTGGGTGCCCACCCAACCTGAGACATGTTTAAGGGGTCTAGTTTTCAGCTGAAGGATGCTCAGTACTTTCGGAAAATCAATCTCTCTTAAGATGTGTCAAGTTGGGCCCCAAAATCATTAGTTGCTTTTGAAGACTGGCATATGTGTTCAAAGCACTGTACAGACATTAATTCTCACAACACTCCTCAGAGGTAGATGGGTAACTATTCTCTACGCTTTAGAGGGTGAAACTGAGAGAGAATGGTTAAATGACTCGCCCAAGGCCAGTATCTCCTGACTCCATTTCTGTCCTCATTCCTCTAGATCACACCATCTTACGTGGTATAAAAAGTATCCTGTTCATTACTGGAAAAGGCTTGATTTGCACTGATCTGAATAACTAAGCGAAAGACATTCACATGCTGAATTAATCTAAGTATGTTTCATTGGTGATTCATAGTCAGTTATATCTTCCATAAAGATACATGTTATTCCTGGTGTTTAAAATTCTAAGGCAGGTAATACAGTACCATATACAGCAAGGATGCCTGAAGGCTATGCATTGCCTGCAGAGTTCTAAAATGGAGCCTGCAGCTGCCCTCCAACTCACTATGTCTTGCGCATAGAAGAGAGGTCCATGGAGAGGAGTGATTCCCCAGCCAGATGCAAATGCCTTTCAAATGGTTCTGCTTTCTTTGGTGGTGAAGCAAAAAAAAAAAAAAAAGACTAACAAGCAATATCTAACCATATGTCAAGGAAGATTGAAGTGCAAGTTACTGTTATGATTGTGTAGGTATGTTTGGTTTCTAAAGTACTGATATGTAATTCATGCCCTTTACCAGGCAAAGCTCACATTGAAATCAATAAAGACTGCAGGGGCAGGCATGGATGTAGTCTTCAGCCGGCCATCAAATTGCCAGGGTGGCCCTCGGGGTTTAGGACCCCTCAACTGACTGTGTGTGTGTGTATATGTGTGTGTGTGCATATGTTTAAAAACTCAACACATACTCAATTAAGGAGTCACAACAAGTGCCTCCATTGTGTATATGAATACATACTCAAACAATATGGACATACAATCTTGTCAGTGTTGTCTTGCAGCATTTTAATTCAAATGAACATACCACAATGGAATATACAGAGATATTAGTTGCTGGAAAGTTATTGTACATGTTAGTTTACCCTGAATTCACATCTAGTTACTGTGCCAATTCTGAGGTCTTTTGTGCCAGTGGGAGTCAGAAGAAGGACCTGTTTCAATGAGATACGTTGGAGCCCTTCAGCAAACTTGGTGTCAAAAGACCCAGGCGCCACTTAAGTCATCTGGATGTTTAGTGTTTCCAGTGCAGTGACTGATTATTTTATGAGGCTGGGTATTGGGATACCCTCTATGGGTGGATCCCACTTCACAGGCAAAGTTTCAAACATTCTGGCACCTGCTGAGTGCACTAGTCTTAGTTTGCTTTTTGCTTTTTTAAGAGGTCTTTATGTAGCTTTTGTATCTCCTAGTTGACAGTATTCTAGGAGAAGCTGGTAGTGACCCCTCCTCTTGGGTTGTCCAACACTTTTCTGTTGTAAAGGATTCTTGTGACTTTTTTTTTTTTTTTTGAGATATTCTAAGATCTCCGTTGTTTGCAGCAGGCCTTTGAAATTCACCAGGGAGAGACCCCTTAGGCTTGAAAAGTGCCTTTTTTGTCCCATAAAATTCTGTTAAGGTTTGCTGAGATTGCAAGTATTAAATCACAACTATCCTTTCATGCCTCAGGAAAATTTTGGCACCATGCCCTACGTACACAGCGGCAGCACATGTTGAATTGGGAATGCCTGGGAGCTGCTGGAGCAGCTGGTTAGGAAGAAAAGAACTGGGCTGGGCTTCCTCCCATTCCAGAACACAGCCGGAGTTCTGACAGAACCCTGGGTACCATTGCTACTTCATCAAAATCAAACTTTCTCTGTGAAATGTTTTCATTTTGATGAATCTGCATTCTCCAATTGCAACAATGTTCTGTTAGAAACTTTTTAACCAGCTCTACTCCTAAGTCAGTTAGGGTATGTCTACACTGGAGCTGGGAGGTGTGATTCCTAGTGTAAAAGTCACGCTAGCTCGGCTCAAGCTAGCACACTAAAAATAGGAGTGTGGAAGTTGCGGCATGGGCTTGGGCTAGACACCTGAGTCCAAGCCTTCCCAACCCCTGGGCCTGAGCTTGGCTAGATAGCATAAGTCACTGCCTGCGCTGCAACATCCACACTGCCATTTTTAGGGCTCTAATGTGAGTCTGTCTACTCATGCTAGGAATCACGCCTCCCAGACGCAATGTAGACATATCCTTAGGTGCTTCTGAAAATGTTACCCCAAGACAAGTCTGTATCTTTTTCTAGCTTTAATCACCAAGATCAGGGGTGGGCAAACTACAGCCTGGGGGCCGCATCCAGCCCGCCAGATGTTTTAATCTGGCCTTCGAGCTCCCACTGGGGAGTGGGGTCTGGGGCTTGCCCCGCTCCGGCACCCCAGACAGGGAGCGGGGTCAGGGGCTTGCCCCACTCCGCATGGCTCCCGGAAGCAGCAGCATGTCCCTGCTCCGGCTCCTACACGTAGGGGCAGCCAGGGGGTTTTGCACGCTGCCCCCGCCCCAAGCATCTGTGGACAGGGCAGTGTGCAGAGCTGCCTGGCTGCGCATCCACATAGGAGCCAGAGGGGGGACATGCTGCTGCTTCTGGGAGCTGCTTGAGGTAAGCGCTGCCCAGAGCCTGCACCCCGATCTCCCTCTTCTGTCCCAACCCCCTGCCCCATCCTGGAGCCCCCTCCTGCACTCCAACCCCCTGCTCCAGCCTGGAGCACCCTCCCACCCTCCGAACCCCTCGGTTCCAGCCCGGAGCACCCTCCTGCACCCCCAACCCCTCCTTCCAGCCCCACCCCAGAGCCTGCACCCCCAGCTGGAGCCCTTACCCCCCGGACCCCAACCCCCTGCCCCAGCCTGGAGCCCCCACCCACACTCTGAACTCCTCATTTCTGGACCCACCCCAGAGTCTGCACTCCCAGCCGGAGCCTGCACCCCAACCCCCAATTTCATGAGCATTCATGGCCCGCCATACAATTTCCATACCCAGATGTGGCCCACGGCCAAAAAGTTTGCCCACCCCTGACCAAGATGATAGTTCTGAGTGTGCCACTGAATTTTCTTCCATTCTGATTCTTTTTGTTTTTTTATAACAAAAAAGATGTATCTTATAGTGTTACCTGAATATAGGGCCTCATCCAGCAAAGACATAAGCACATGTGTAAGTTCATGAGTAGTTCCTCTGAAGCCAATACTTCTACTTGAGGGCTTAGTTACACATGTATTTAAGAATGTACTGGATCAGAGCAAGAGTGAAGTTGGGCCTTGTCCTGTCCTCTTCCGTGACAGTGTTCTAGAATATTGAGCTTGCAACTGAAAAGTCTCTACCTCCCGCCCCCTTATATCTTGGACTCCAACACCATTTTTTTTAGTGCAAAATTCAAAAATGTGTATTTGTGCTGTCAGAAATTTGGCACATTTACAGAAAAAACACAAACAGTTTCGTTCTGCAGGTGAGAAACTCACTTTTTATTTTTGTGAATAAAAAAGTCATGATTAGGACACATAATTATTTTGGGGGAGGGCTGCTTTTTATTGCAAACTAGTGACAATATTGGTGAGAATCTTTTTGTACAGCTGATGTTACTGAACTTTTTCTCCCTTTACAGATTATAGTTTAGAAGTGTTTATCTATTTCTTGACTATAATAGGCTGAACTCATCCCTTACTCAAACTCCCATTAAAGCATCCATGTGGAAAAACGTAATGTGTTTCCAATCTAAATGGTTGTCTGTCTCTAGCTCATCCTTCTGCTTCTTATCTGCTTGGCATGTTGTAGGGGAATTGCTCTTTCATAGGTCTTTAAGGCGAGAAGGGACCATTATGGTCATTTAGTGCGACTCCCTGTATATATCACAGACCACAGAACATCACCCAGTATTTCCTGCATTAAGCCAGTAACTTCTGTTTGAGCTACAGAATATCTTTTAGAAAGACATCCAAGCTCTTTCTTCTTTTAAAGGTGGAGACTCCCATGATGAACATGATAGCAGGTGGTGCAGCAGCCAAACCTTTTATCACACATCACAATGACCTCAACATGGACTTGTACATGAGGATAGCTCCTGAACTATACCACAAGGTGCAGCAACTGTATAATATCAGCTTACATGCCTAATAATGATATGCAGTGCTCTCACTTTCCCACAGAACAAGATTGTCCATATATTTTTGCATTATAGTGTTGTCCATATAATACTATAAACAGGTTAAGCCCAAAAACTTGGACTCTTCTATATGAATTACATAGCCTTCATTTTCTAGATATCAAGAGGTTCCCACAGGTAAGTAGATTACTAATGTTTTTAATATATATGTAAATGAATAAAAATTGTACTGCTGGCAATGACTAATTGTTTTGGAAATATTCTGTGATGACTAAGTATATCCATTTGACTTAGGAATCAGTGTCATTCCTCTGTGAATAGGTCGGAGTTATTGAATCATATCTCTCACATTGGTGCTGCAGCATGATTTAAAGCTACCTAAATCTTCACGGATCTGCCTGTAAGATTTGCTGTTCATTTACACTTAGGAAAAGCAAATACCTACCAATTGTAAAACATCTCTTTAAAAAAGTGGGTTTAGACTTTGTGTTTTATATATTGGTTCTCAGTCCCAAATACTAAGGACCCCCCTTCTATAAGTCCCCTCCCACAGCAAACCAGCACTGGAAAGCAACAGGCAGTCACTGGGAGTTGCATATACAGAGGGCTTGCAAGACTGGATTCTAATTTTAGGCTGGCTCTTATTATTTCAATGAAGGACTGCCATACAGAATTGGCAGGAAAAACTGGCAAAGATCACATCCCCATATATACTGCTTCACCTAACATATGGTGAATAGTATGGCTAATCATCCTTTGTTAGACACTTGTAATGTAGAATTATTTCCCCCCCCCCCACTCCCGAGAAGAAAGTCACTAGGGAATAATCTGGATCTTCTTCCCAGATGCTAGTAGTTGGAGGTCTGGAGAGGGTATATGAAGTTGGACGTCAGTTCAGAAATGAAGGAATTGATCAAACCCACAATCCAGAATTCACTACGTGTGAGTTCTACATGGCTTATGCAGATTACAATGATCTCATGGACATCACTGAACAGCTGCTGTCAGGTATGTCTTTGGGTGATGATTGTATACATTCATTAATAAGTAACTTCAGTGGTTTGGGTTGGGTGAGAGTCACTCAAAGATCATAAAGGTGTGGAAAAAGGTACATAACTTGTATTTCCCAAATAAAAATGCAAGCAATTGACAAATATAAAGGTGAGGAGGGGGGATAATACATTCTTGCTTGGATAATATTGAATAATTAGATCCAGGGAACAAGATATGAGGGGACAGGAGAAAAATTTCCCTGACTTCCCTCTTGCAAATAAATTGCAGTAAATGATGATCAGGTAATGTCTGGTATCTCTTGATCAAAACAGACAATATGTTGCAAGTTATACTGCAGCTGCCTGTGTAAAAGTCCAGGAATTCAGTCAGGTTAAGATGACTTCTCTGACACCTCACATTTTACTTACCTAAGGCATGGTGAAGCATGTGACAGGTGGCTACAAGATCACTTACCATCCAGATGGCCCTGAGGGAAAGGCAGTAGAAATTGACTTCACTCCTCCTTTTAAACGAGTCAGAATGATGGAAGAATTGGAGAAAGTCACGGGAGAAAAAATGCCAGCACCAGAAAGTCTGGATACTGAGGGTACATTAAATCTGTCAGGGCTTGTCTCTGTGTTTTGAATGGTGTAATGAATTAAGTAGTAAGACATTTTCATTTTAAAGTCATTTGACATTTCAATGATCACTAAAGAAATTTTTGTCTCACAGGATTTGCAATTGCATGATATTCTCTCGCTTCTTGTAACAGTGTATTTCACACCCTGGTTAAGTTTCACCTCTATGGTGAGGAAAGAAGTCTGTGTGTGTCTCTACCGTAATACCAATATTTATCATAAAGTGTATGGTTATCCATTTAGAGTCACTTTCCCCCACTTATTTACGCCTTTCTCTTGAATATTCCTTTGAGACAGAAATGTTCTATTCTCTGCTTTCAGCCCAAAGGTGATTTCTTTTTTTTTTTTTTTAAAGTTCAGGAAAAATTGGGTCCACTGTGTTTGAATGGTGGAAATGTGAGAAGACACTTTTGTATTGCAGTGAAAAATTACTGACTACAAAAATGCCAGGCCTGGCATATGAATAGGCCTCAGTGAGGGATGAGTTGCTATTCTGGTGTTAAAGAAAAGTGATTTAGTAATGTAAAAAGGTTTTTATATGGTTGCACAAACACACAAGTTTAATTTGCATGATTATATTAGCATGAATTAGTTCCTACCCAGGTCCAGGGTGTAGCATCAGGAATACATACCAGTGTATCTTATGTGAAGTACCCTATATCTATGTGAGGACTCGGATTAGGGGGCTCTTTATTCCAGCCCTGTGGAAGAGGAGCCGCAAGGCTGGAATGAAGAAGTAGCTGGCTTCCTGCCAGGGGAGCCCAACTCCTGGGTAGGAGTGAGGTGATGTTCTTGGGCAGGGATCCCATACCCCAATAGAGGGGAAAGAAAGAGGAGCTGCCTCAGTGCATCTTATTCGACACATGCTTCTGGCTCTAAAGGGAATAGCAATTCTTCTTTGAACTTGTCCCGTGAAACAAATTTTGAGACGCTGGTGAAAACTGCTAGGAGTTCCCAGACCTCAGCCAGTGGAGGCTGTGTTAATAGTTTCTGCTGTTTGCTCACACTGCTTTCCTCGTTCTATTAGAATCATTTGGTGGATGGGTTTCTCTGTTCAGAGCTAACTCTTAAAGCAAAACAAACAAACAAAACGTGGTGTTTGGTGTGAAATAACATGAATAGAAACACACGTGCAATGAGATTTAATGGGCGGGGGGGAGAATAAAAGCTTATGCATATAAGAGGAGTGAGCAAAGGATGAAGGAAAAGATCAACAATGGGTGGAACACTGGATGAGGGGGGGAGAGAGAAGAAATACAGGTGTGGCTGTTAGAGGAAAGGGTGGGCATAAGAGAATAATGGGAAAAAATGGGGAATGATGGGAGGTGGCAGAAATTCTGGAGTAGTGGGAAGAGGTGAACTTCAGGCAAAAGAAGGGGTGGTTGGGAAGAGTATAAGGAACAAGAGAAAAGTGTCTTTGTGGGATACCTTACATAGGTACACTGGGAGAGAGGAATAGTCATGGCTTATACAGATGGTTCTTGTAAGTGGGGTGGACAGGAAGGTGGCTGACAGAAGAGCTCCTTTCTAGTTGGGGGGCCTGGGATTCTCAGTCATTGCTTCCTGTCCCTTTTAGCTTTTGTTCTCCCACATTCTGACCTAGCAGTGGGGTAAAAGGAAACAAGAATTGTACACAGCCCTTGATCTAACTGTCCATCGTTATGCAAGGAAAGCAACTGGCCATGTCTAGAGGATAGATATATTTCTCTGTTTGCAACTGGCTTGTGTTATGAAATGCAGGCTAATGGACAGATTGAATACAAAGCTACAATTCTCTCAGGCGCCTCTCTTGACGTAACGCTAATGAAGCACAGCAGAACTCTGAGGATGAATTCAGCCATGTGTTTAGCGTCTATGCATGGGAGCTATGAGAACACATCAGTATGACTGAAATTACAGAGTTTTCAATGGAACACAGAGCTATCACTGTACAATTAAGATTGCAAATGCAGTACAACCTGGTTTATATCCAAAAAAGTGCAAGGAAAACACATTTGGATAAATGGAGGTCAAGTAAATTAGGGGGAGCAACTTAAGAAAGCAATTCATGCTGGGGAACATAATTGTGATTCAAATAAAAGGGAGTTGTGATTAAATGGAGGTTGGATAAACATGATTATTCTGTAAAGGTTTTCAAGAATGGTAGCAGGCGCGGTGATTTAAGATGAGGGACCAGAAACACGAGTGTGTTCTGGAACTAGAGGAGAATTGGAATTAACTCATTGTGCAAGGACAGCTCAACTTATCTACACTTGTGTTAACGCCTCTCCAGTTAGCCTAGCTCTAGTGAGAGTGGCCTCACTGTGAAATAACACATGAATTGCCCAGTTGGTATTAGCAGCACAGAGTAGCCGTTCCCCGCCCGCCCACCTCCCAGCATTACTTGCCCCAGCATCAGCAGCACTCAGACTTCAACCTACCCCCATTGATGGGCCAGCTAGAACAGGAGCTTAAGATTTTTTTTTGTAGGCAGGAGTCAGATTAGGGGCAACACTCACATTATAGCTCGAGCTAACACTGCAGGGAAGACCAAACCTGAAATTCAGTTGTCTTGGAGAACTAGTGATATGGTATAGGGTCATTCAGCTCAGTCACAGATTCAAATGGAGCCTGGAATCCAAGTGACAGAAGAGAGTTGCCTCTGTATCAGATGACAGTGGTGCAGTGGCCTATCTGAATAAATTGGAGTCTTTTTGGATAGGCTATGATATTGCAGCAACTGCTATCTTAATTGGCACCTTTGCCCTTTCAGCTGAGATTCTCAACAAAGAGTGAATAGGAGTGGAGATTGCCCTACACAGTCTCCCCTGACCTCCACGCTGGAGCAGAGTTCCACTGGCGGGTGCAGGGGGAATTGGAGGAAGCTGTTGCCCATGATGTACTTGGTCTGTGGATAGATAGATAAATGTCTGTACATGACAGATCTGGCCTGAAAAGCTGACACTTTTCACTAACTTTAAATTCCCTGACACTTTCCTTTTCTAGCTCCTGCTCCTATCTCCTTTATGGAGACAATTACAAGCTTATTTATTGGGCGGTTTCCAGAGCTTGTATTTTTCTGTTATGTCAAAATTTAAATTGTAAGCAGCAGTTGATACTGAATGTTGAGAGGAAATGTAGCTTTCTTTTGTTCCACTGCAAACAAAATTCATTAATAACTGAGCTCCTTTATTGACACACACAGTTATAATTATTTTCATTTACAGAGGCTGAAAAGTTCCTTGACAAGCTATGTGCGAAGAAGGGAATCCAATGTACTTCTCCTCGGACTGCAGCAAGACTTCTAGATAAGGTTTTCTTATTTTTTTTCCTGCTTATGTATAATTTTGCTACATTTTCCAACTTTTGGTTACATAATACTTAAAAAATCTTAATATGCTAGGCTGTGTGTATTGGGATGACTTCAATTCATATTTCTGTATGGTTCTTTATATATAATACTGTATATATAAATTGAAGATCTACATATTATATATACATATATAAAAACTTGGTTGAGATTTTACTGAAACTTGATCAAAGATATTTTCATCATATGGTTCTTTTAGAAGATCTTTTAGAGGTGTTTTAGTTAGAATGGATGTCAATAATTTCAGAATGATTCTGGTGTATTCAACTGTATGTTTGACCAGGGCCGGCTTTAGGCTGATTCAGCCGATTCAGCTGAATTGGGCCCCGCGCAAAGAGGGCCCCACGCTGCAGCTCTCCACCCCGCCCTCAGCTCACTTCCCCCTCCTCCCCTCCCCTGAACGTTCCGCCCCCTCCCCTGCTTCCCGCGAGTCTGAAAAGAAGCAGGGGCGGGCAGGCAGCACCAGGTAAGCTGGGGTGGCGGGGGGCGCGAGAAGGGCTCCGGGGAGGTGCGGCCCGTTCTGGCCGAGCACACAGGCCCCAGCGGCTCTGGCCCGGCTTGGCTCCAGCCCGGCTCCCGCGGCGCGGCTCCGGCCCCGGCCCGGCCCGGCCCCCGCGGCGCAGCTCCGGCCCCGGCCCGGCTCGGCCCCCACGGCCCCGGCCCGGCAACCCTGGCCGGAGCGCGGCTTGGTTCCTGGGGGCGGGGCTTGCAGCAAGCCCCGCCCCCAGGATTCGGGCCCCGCTCTTGCTAAAGCCGGCCCTGGGTTTGACAATATTCCAAGTAGTGTGTACACTGTGGTTCTACCATAGTGCATATAACATACTAGTAACTAAGTAGAGTGATTAGAGCTGGGGTTTTTAAAGATGAGGTTTTTCAAATGTGAGTTGTATGCTTAACTGCCTGAGATCCCTTTGAAAACTTCAAAATATTAGAATGGATTATAGATTTCCTTTTTCCCTTTGTTCCCACTATTGAGGAGAAATAGTGATCTCTCTTCTGAAGCTTAGCTTCTCCCCAACTCCACTCACAGTGATCAAATTGTGACGTCTCTACTCCATTCTCATCCTCAGAAGACCTTATTGCCATCTTTGATGCAGTCAAGTGACCCTTATCTTTGAGTCTTTCTACCCAGTAGTCTTTGAACTCTGGGTTCTCCTGGTTCTACTACAGCTTTAACGTATTTTCAGTGTTAACTTTCATAGCTCTTCGTCCTCTCATGCTTTCTGTCCGCTTCCCTCTCACAATGAGCCCCAGAAGTGGGCTTGGACTCAATGTCCATCCCAATATGCCTTCAAAGTGATTTTAGGGCCTATCAATATCCCTGAAACTAGTTGGGCCTGACAAAATTGGAATAATCTCTCAAATATTGGGATGAATGGAAATCGTACTGGTGCCATCTGGGATAATAAGATGACACTGAGAACAAAATGAAATGCAAGTAAAAGGGAAAAACAGAAGTCTTGTTTCTTTGCAGTTGGTAGGTGAGTTTATTGAAGTTTCCTGCATCAACCCCACATTCATTTGTGACCATCCCCAGATCATGAGTCCTCTGGCTAAATGGTAGGTAACTTCAGTGCCAGTGTTGGATTTTTAAACTTCAGCTAACCATATATTCAATTAATTTCAGGGTTCAGTAAAGCTGTCTATTCGTCACGGTGTTTTTCTATTGCAAGCTAAAGTGTGACTTCTGTTCACATTATTGTTTTGTTATACTATGATATAAAAGTTAGTCAGCTGCTGGTGCTGTAGTTGAGGTTTTTGAGTTCCAGCAAAATGAATCCCCTCAAGATACATTACTTTCATGGACCCACACTCAGTCACAATTACGGTACGTAAGGACATACGACTCAGATTTTCAAACAACTGTTTACATGCATGCAATTTAGGTCATTAATATGTCAAAGTAATGTGATTGTTCCCAGAAACCAGCTACATAGATGTCTGTTACCTGTACTATGCTCACACTTATTTGCACCTAAAAAACTGAGGGCACAAAAGTGGAAGTCTGGTTAAGGCCAGGATGCAAATATGCCTCAAAGTCCATTTTAAATAATCCATAATATATTTTTCTGGAGAAACAGCCATTTTCATAGGCACTCTTTCATCCCCTGAACGAGAGAAGAGTGGTTGTTGCAGGGAAGAAAAAAATCGAAACTAACTCTAGAAAATGTTTAATTTCCATGACAATTTCACTGTTTTGGCTCTGATTTGCTGGTAGTGAGTTTTTTTTCTTTTCACAGCTCTAATAAGTATGAAATAATTTTACTTCAGAAAATAAGTGGCATATGGTATAATTAAGTGGCTTTCTACAGAACTAGGGGAAAGATGTTTGAAAACGAAGTCAAAACCCTAAATTGTTTGTATGGGTTGAACTCTTTATTGGAATTTTTGATCCCAATCTGCAGCAGGACACTAAAATGTTAAATCGTGCCTCATACTTTGTCTTTCTAACCAGGCATCGTTCAAAGAAAGGCCTGAGTGAACGTTTTGAACTCTTTGTGATGGAGAAGGAGATTTGCAATGCTTACACTGAGCTCAATGATCCAATGAGGCAGAGAGAGCTTTTTAAGGACCAAACGAAGGTAACATCTTCCAAAATTACAACAGTATGAACTAAAATATTACATTTAAGAGCAATGAACGCAAGCTCTTGCCTTGAAAATTAACAGCCACAAGGCAATATGTTGTTGAGCCAAATGCTGAACTGATCTATGCTCTCTGCACTGCACCTGAATTATTGGTTGGGCTAAATTTGCTGTGCTTAACTCAGAGGAGGTTTTCATCTAAATGTTCATCTGCTTTCAATTGGGTTTGGGTAAGATATAATTTTAAAAATCCTTTGAATCTTTTATTTGTCATTTGTCTGATTTAAAAACTCTGTGGTATTACGGAAGCATGGTTAAAGATGGATTTCCTTTTCATATCCACAGACATTTTTGTCTACATTTATGTAGCATGTTATGAGCTTTTTCAGAAGGCAGGAAAAAGTGGTTTTCTCTAAAAACCCAAATTATAAAGAAAAATGTTATTCAATTTCATTTTTTTTCTTTCTCTTGCTAGTACCAATGCTTCTAGTTAGTGATTGGCTGCAGAAGGGAAGGTTTAAATGTAGTGCTTAGTCAGTTCTTCAAAATGTTTTGGGCCCATGACACTCATACCAGTTACCTTTTTTTTTTAAGGGGTCCACAGCAGAAATCATATTGAGCTTTTTGACTCCCTAGCCATATTGTATTTGTGTGATCCTCCCACATGATGCTGCACTTGGCTAACATTTCCATTCTGAGACTTGGAGGTGGAGTGTGCTGACTGAGAATACCACATTTAGATGCCTTAACTATTCCCCAGTAAAGTCTGCTCTATGGAAGTACCTGAAGTATCTCATAACTTTACATCCAGGGGTTAAGAATCCTCCCTGCTTAAACAGCCTCACCAAGGACACTTTAGCCAGCTGGAAAGTAACTAGCATGGTGAATTGTCTAGCAGAAGGCTTTCCTCGGGGATTAAATTATCAAGAGTATTTCCTGGAGCCACAGGGCTTCTGCCCCTCAGGTTTGAAAATGTTTATCAGAGTTCCGCTCCAGACGGCTCCAACTGACTTTAAGCCCAGGTTTTCCTATAATGAATGACCATCTTGTATCCTGCCATCATCAGCCTAAGGAGTAATTCACTCATAGTCACAACCAAATCTCTGCCCTTCTGAGCTGCTGCTAAGGTGATATTACTTATATATTTTTAAGAAATCTTTTATCTTGGGGCGAAGCTAAATGTAGGTCTTACACCTCTGTTTGAAGAACACGTTTATATAGATCCATAAGGACTGCAGCTCTGCTACTCAACTGCAACTCAGTCAAGGAGAGATACAGACAACAGCTACCCAGACTGAATCAATAAACACCAGCCTCTTCCCTGCTGACAGAAAATGCTGCAGCTTCAGCAGTATGTGTCAGTAGAATGTCAGGGTGTTACTTGGGACATATAGCTGGTACTGCACATCTTTTACCATTGAGTTACAAGTGCCTATAGGCTTGCCAAACTGATATTTGAAATACTGTATGTTCATATTGTTTTGGGGCCCTAGGCTAAAGCAGCAGGTGATGAAGAAGCCATGAGTATTGATGAAAACTTCTGCACAGCATTGGAATATGGACTTCCTCCTACTGCTGGCTGGGGGATAGGAATTGACCGTCTTGCCATGTTCCTCACAGACTCCAACAACATTAAGGTGGGTTAGGCTGTAATTAGAAAAAAGCAAAAGGTAGATAAGTAGTTTTTATGCCTATGGTTGCGGTTCTGCTATTTTTTCCATAAAAGGCAAAATATTATTTTGCTTCCCTGCAGCTCTTTGCTGTTTGTAAAGCAGGCAGAAACAAGGATGCAGAATAGGTTTAAAATGTCCTATACTGCAACTTTCCCCAACCTGTGAGGGGTGTCTGACGCCCAGGGTTGCATGTGCATCCTTACTGCAAGTGCTGCTGCTTAGGGCATGTTTGTATATGCCTCAGCTTTCCCCTCATAATGAGAGATGTGGTGGAAAGAGCAGCCACGCTGCTGGGAAGCCCAATCTCACTCCGGCAGCCACCTACCAACTTCCGAGTATCTCTGCCCAGGAAAAAGGTAAGATGTGGCAGTTGCAACACAGTACAGCTCGATCACGTTGGGGGTGGATCGAACCAAAAAAAGTTTGGAACCCCTGCCCCATCTCTTTCTTTGTGTATTCTACAGCTCCCTGAAAAGCAGTACAGTACATAAAGCTCCGTACTTCAGTATTAGACACCTACAGCTTCTTGCAGTAAATTACAATAGGTCACTAGCATTAAGGTCAAATTCAAAAAGCACTTATCCATATATTTTAGAAGTGTGTATCCCTCCCCCAGTATCTAAGAAACCAGTTATGGTCTGTCTCTGTACCCTCATCTGGGCCAAATGTGGCTGCCCGTTGAAGGGTCATACAAAACAACGATATTACTTTGTCAGTACCTGTTTTGACAACTGTATTTGTAGCACTCATCCTTAACTAGGGGGCAGGTGACTGGGCATTGAGACAAATACCAGTGCCGGTCCAGACCATGAATTAGGAGAGCAGGAGTTGTCAGTGTAACTACAACTTAATGTAGGTGCTTAACTCTGCACCTCCAGCCAATGGTGCTGAGATGCTTAGAGAATTTAAAGGGCCTTCAATTCCAATGTACACTGTCCAGCATTCAGAAGACCCAGGGCCTGATTCTCACTTACACAACAGCTCTCTTACATTGATCTGTAAGTAAATGATATTTACTCCCTCTTTAGGACTCCTTTACTACTAGAACAGGATAAAAGGGTCTTGATTGTGAATAAGAATAAGGTTGAGAGTTTGCTTTATCAAATTAATTGAAATGAATCTAAAGCCAATAATTAGCGTTGCCAATTCTTGCAATCTTATTGCAAGTCTTGTGATAGCTGATGTTTAACTTACCTTTCTTCTTCTTCTCCCCCCCCCCCAAGTTTCTAGTCCTTATAGTTGCAGAGAGAAACTTGAAAAAGTGACCCAAGTGCATTGAAGAGGCTCAAAAATGGAAAGACTAATAAGAACCCAACATTTTTTTTAATCTCATTTTTAATCCAGATTCATTACTTTTTGGGACCCTACTCATGATTTTTTCAAAGTTTTGGGTTTGGCAACACTGACTTGTGGTGTATGTGTTTTTTTCCCCGCCCTGCTTTAGGAAGTGCTATTCTTCCCAGCGATGAAGCCCATTGAAAACAAACCTCAGTCAGAGAAACAAGAGAACTGAAGTGCAGTTTAGAGGTAAAGGGCGAAGAACTAACCTAATGTCAGAATTTCACATGGAAATTTACAAGAACATTGAGACAACTTGTTAAAGAAAAATACATTAATACAGAGTTACTCTACTGCAAAAATGTGGCATTTTACTAGCTAGACTAACAACACAATGACACATTTTGTAAACGGAAAGTACTGTATAGGGGAAAACTCTTTTCCAAGGTAGAATGCACAGTCATGTCAGCTGCATATGCCTAATGTTTGTCCTTTGCTGTGGCTATCTGCTCTGTCCTAGTACATATAATAAAACCCTTGGAGAGCAGGTCTCTTGTAAATGTCAATACTGTGCCTGCTCATAAGAATGGAACAGATAGGCACAAGCAGGGAAACATTATATGCCACTCTGAAGCTTGCACATGAACATTATGTCTTAATGGTTTACTTTTTATTGCTGTCATGATAATGTAAGAGTGATTTGAAGATTCTGAAATAAAGCAGAATGTTAAAAGTTGGGGAGATGGTGTGAAAGATGCTGACTGCATTACTTTCAGTGAAGTGATATGAGAGATGAATTTGGACCATTGTCTTTATTCTTGAAAGTGACCCTTTCAAGATTGACAAGCAGGTATTTTTACCTACCATAGCAGTCATTAAAGTTACCACATGGTGGAATCTCAACTTCCATAATTATCCCCTATACTTGGAATAGGAAAGCTATAGAAACAGCTGGCAAAAGTTCAATTTAATGGCTTCTGCTATAGGTAAAATTGAATTGTGGGGTTCTTAGCCTTGACGAGCTTCCTTTAAGGAACAAAGGAAATGAGTCCAGCTTCTAAGGATTAAGTCCAATAAAGGAGATTACTTCCACTACCTTCTCTCTCTAATATTATGGGACCAACATGGCTACAACAATCCTGCAAACAACTTATTCTTTGTCATTCCACTGAAGTTCATGGATGTGAATTTGGTTTGGTCAGTCTTGGTTGATATTACTAACCTTGTAATCTGCCTCTTGTCTTCAACATAACCAAACTCTATTTCATATAACTAAGTAAAGACTGAAATGCTTTAGGGTTAATCAGATTTGTATCAATAGCTGCACACCTATGATTTGTGTCCATTATTTTCTATTAGCAATATACAATATATATAATTGTTGTGACGGATGTGCGGTTGCTATGTATTAATTCATGAATGCTATATGGTTGTGCAATTGCTGTAAGGGATGTTTTCTGACTAGTGTTAAGTCAAAAGGGGCTGTTAATTTCATTTCCTGCTTGTTTTTGCTATAACTAAACATAAAATACCTTCCAGTAAACCACTTCAGGATTGTTAAGAGAACAGGGACTGGGCTAACAACTGGGAAGACCTACCTGCCTTGGCTCTATGTTAAGAGAATTATCATGCCTAATCTTAAGGGCTAGAAGGACTCTAAACAATTGGGATTTGCAAAGGTATTTAGCTACTTGACTTCCATTTGGTATTACCTAAATACCTTTTTGAATTCCACCCTTAGTCACTCTCTAGAAAGAGAAGTGCGGGGGGAGTCCGTTTCAGGGGAATGGCTACCAAAGACACTTTACAGAGGGAATCTGAAGAAGTTGGGCTTACTTGGCTATCAATACAGGAATAGTAAGCTCGAGGTAGGTAATCAATTTAAAAATCCATGTTCAAAGATTGGATGGTCACTGTGTATGTACCACTGGCCAGAGCTCCCTTAGTGCAGAACTGCAGGAACTGAATTTAAGCTGGGTTTGCTGAGCTAATCCTGGTTAGCAAACAGGGATTTTTAACACAGGTCCTGGTCTAGAAGTGGGAGAATCACATAACTATAGCTAGAGAGAGGTGAAAGTTTGAGGCTTGTTACCTTTGGGGTGCACTGAGACCCAGAGAGGGACGGGGAGACATCTAACCCTGCAACTGTGACAAATGTATATATTTCAATAAATAGATACAAACCTGGAGATACTTTTTTAGTTGTGTACGGGGAAATTTTGGCAAACCAGTAAAGTGCCTGAAACCACTATGGCTTATTGCTAAAAGCAGCCGAGTCAGCAGTCTCAGCTTGACCAACGCAGGAGGGGGTGTTGGGTGCCGGGTGCCAGAGAAAGGGCAGCTTGACCCTACATCCTTCCTGATAAGAATTGTGTTGAAGTTGCTGATACATGCATTTTAAAAGAGCAGGATGTGCCACAGGAAAGTCTATTGGGATCTCAAGGCTACGAACTCTGGAAAAACCCATACCTGGTTAATCAATAATCAGAAGGAACCTCTTGCTTGACCATTGAAACTGCTTACTTATCAAGTTTTCTTTAAGGGACATGTCATTCCATTACTAATGTATAAATAAGGGGGGAAAGTTTGAGTAGTTGGACTTGTTTGGGACTCTCCCTCTGGATACATCTTGCGGTCCCCACCGGCGGACTGATTTGGCCACCGGAAGCCCGCCGCTGTGTCACTCGAGAGCCACACTCAGCGTTGGTAATTATCAAGGGTTGGGGGTGTTTTACTAACCTGTTGCGGACGTGTGTTAAGTGCTTGAGACTAAGTAAAGTTTAGCTTTAAGTGAAAGCACTCTTGTGTTGTCCTGTTTGTGCCAGCCATCTATCGATCGGACAGCCACGTCTCCCCTGATTTATTTCCTGACACCACCTCGCACAGAGTAAAAGTTACCAAGAGCTTTGGGTTGAAAGAACCCCAGGTAACAGACATGCCTGAGGTTTTGTTTTGCTGTGGAGTTTATATATCATGACTATTAAATCCTCCCTTTCTGTTAGCTGTGGACTTTATAAAAATAGCCACATCAGTCAATATATTTGTTCAGTATCGCTTTCTCTTTATTTTTCTTGAGACTTTCAACCTGTATTGTCATGCCAAAAGGAATATATACAACTTCTGTAGGAAAAACCAGAACATTAGGGGTTGACGTATAACCATTGATTTAACTTTTAATTTGTTAAAATAAATCTTAAGAAAATAGCACACCGCTTAGTAAAGTCTGATTTTTTTTTCATTAAACTATTTTGGACTTTATCTTTAAAGCTGTTACTTCATGATTTTTTAAAGTCGTGCACACTTCATGGGATGCATTCTTGGCTTCCTTTGCAAAAGTATGGAATCCCTGGGAGCCTAGCTTTATGTTCTAGTTTTTAAATGATGCTTTGGTAACAAATTTTTTAAACTAGACAAAATGGACACCAGTTTACTAGCACTAGAATTCAACAAACTGGCATTTATGGAGTATATTTGGGGCAGTAAGTTGTTTCATTGGAATTATTACCCTATGTTTTCCCAAGGGACCATCAACCTAGTCAGCTCATGGTACTGTTTACACGCACAAACTGCCCTATTCCCTTTTGTGCACTTGGTTTGAACTCTGTAGTACGATGTGGATATAACATTTATACTTTCTCTTAGTCACCTTCAGTGTGTTTCTAATTATGGGATGGTATATGCTCCTTCAACTAGTAAAATCAACCTGAAAAAATTTAATATGAATTTTATACAAACCTCCAATATACTTACAGTGTTGCGGGGACAATACTCCAGACTGCTGCCCAACGGCGAGAGTCTGTGGACACTTTGCCTAGTGGCTAGAGCCAGTGATAATGTCAAGAGTTTTGGCTGCCTGGCTTAGCAGCTAGAGCCAGTGGCGGTGTCGCCCAAGGGCGAGAGCCGATGGTTGGGGGTAGGGGAACCTGAGCCCATCCTGCTGCACCAGGTTCCGACCCAGGATCCTTCAAAACAATGGGCCAGATACATGGCCTAAGGGTGGATGCCCTTATGCCTGTTCCCTGCGTCACTTCCTACCCGATTCTGTTTGTCCATCTGTGCGACAGGTCTGTCTTGGGGTTCCCCTCACTGTCTTTTCAGGTCATGCTCCAAAGCATCTTCCCTTATCTGCAGAAACACGTCACCCTTGGCCTCCACTGTTGAAAGGCTTGCAGCAGCTTGACTGTGAGGCCTGGGCCTGGTTGCTTGGAGCCCCGGTGGCTTCTCCGCTGGAGGCTGCAGCACCAAACTCCTGTTCAGTCAGTCTAGACTGAGCTGCTCCTTTTTGAACTCTTCCCTTCATTAGGATCAGGCCCAGCAGCGGTAAAGGGGTGTGACTTCCTGTGGCCAGAGCAACTCCTTAACCCTCACCTTTGTGGGGTTTGTGCCCCCATCATACACAGGCTCCCATTTAAAAAAACAAACCCTCTTCCTTAGCCTGTAACACATCCTGTGGCACAGAGCATTGTACAGAAATGAAGCAAAGGGTGGAGGAATCAATTTGGCTTTTTTTTTTTTGGTCATTTAAACAACAAGAGTCCCTTAAGCCTCCTCTGAAGAGCAGAGATATTTGCCGCATCAAAGAGGGGAAAGAGATTCAGAACTAAGGCACCACAACTAAAGCATGAAGACCTGCAGCTCTGAAGGTTTGTTACTAGTCATTTTGGCCTGGTCTCTAAAGCGCCTGATGATCAAGGAGATACCCGGTACCAAACTGGCATTGTTTTCCATCTAATAGACAGTGGCCACAATATGAAGTTCTGCCATACAACTACTCCCCATAGTTATATAGGGACTGTTTTGCAGCCCAAAATCCCCACAGTACTGAGTACTACAATCAAGTCCTCTCTGCTAGGTTAGCGCCAGGACCAGGTCCTATATGTCTGACTAGCTCAGACGTTTGTACCTCCCTCATTCTATTGAGACTTCTTAGAAGCTGCTAAATTTTATTGCCTTTCATCCTAATTCATCTTGTCGGGCCACGCAATACTGTGATGCATATTCATAGCTGCAACTGCAATAAAGTCTCCTTGCATTGCTGATATCTTCTCATTTTATCTCACTATCAAACACAGTGGCTGCACATAAATGAACATGTATTTTTCTACATTTTGTATGTCATTCTTTATTGAAGTGCTGTTGTGAAATATAAACAAAAGAAAAATAATTTTGAAGTGTTGGAAGACAATATTAGGGGTTGTGTGTAGAAATACTATCCAGTATTAAATTCATTGTATAACTATTCTTTCCTATCTCATGCCTTTTTGCGATAAAAGAGGACACTATTTTAAAATTTGGTTCACTTCAAATCCTGTTATACTTCCATTATAAATACACTGATAGTGACCAACTCTCTACTGGCCCCAGTTACACCTGTGCAACCCCAGTGCCTTCAATGAGATTCCATGGATGTAAGTAAGGAAGTAAGATTGTGAAATTGTAGATGTATGCTGCATCACTCGGCATTCATTTGTACACTGACTGCGCATCATTCAGCACTCTTCAAGAACTGTCACAGTGAAAGAACCAAGTTACTATCTATTATCTTCAATTACAATGGTTCTTCTAGGGTAGGCCTCAACGTCCACAAATATGTAACGGTACTCATATCTTCTGCTTTCAGGATTCTGTAATAAGGAAAAACATGCAAGGGTTATTTTTTTCCCCTTCAGTAGTTTAAGCATCAGGTGATGCTTGTTGACTGTATAACTAATAGAGACAATTTTACCTCTTTCACTTCCACATGGACTGTCCCTTGCTTTCCCCGTTCTGAGCCCTCAATGTAGAACTTCAAGCGCATGTATTTCAATCCATTTTTTACATACTCAAAGTGACTAAGAAAAAGGAAGAAGGAAACCTGTTACACATTCTGTGTATTGCAGTTTGAGAAACAATGTACATTGCAGGCACAATTATGTGAAGTGAAACATCTCTACGGACAGCAATTTTGTCTCAATGTATGATCTTACCTACATCTCAATGCCAGATTGTAATTGAATAGACAGAAGGTCTTAACTCTCACTTGTTAGACATAAGATAGTTTTTTAAAAAGTGCAGTCTGGCACCTTTTCCTTAAACTATGTGGCCTTCTTGCTATTTTAATTAATTGGATTTGAGTTAACACTCTCACCTAGAAAAGTTGCATAGCTACGTTGGGAGGGGATGTATTCCAGTGCTTTCAAGAGACACTGGCATGATCTTTTAGACAGGAAAGTTGTTTAACCTAGGACCATTTTAGGTATCTGAGGAACTACTGTGTAGGTCTCATTTTCAGATGAATTCTGTGGATTCTAGCCATACACATGTGCATTCAATATCAGTTGTCCGTTAGGAGTTAAAATCAAGAGCAAGAATGCTGAAGTAGATATGTTACTCTACTATTAAAGATTGGAAAACAAAACAAATTAATGCTTATGTATAATGGTTGTTGACTGTGGTTTTATTCAGCTTCAGGAAGCCGGTACATGGTTGGAAAAGAAAAAAAACAAAACACAACAAAAACAAAAAACCCCACAAAAGCCAGTGGTTTTATTGGCTCTGAAGTTTAACTTTGATAGACTTGGTGGCTGACTAAAGATTACTTGCTTGTAGATGTCAAATCTTAAAAATTTCATTTTGCTGGACTCTTACTACTCAACAGCCAACCAGGAGCATGGAGTAAGTCAAAACATTGTCAGGCATGGTTGCACTACATAGCTAGTTCCTCCTGCTTGGAACTACTTCTCTTGAGGTCACTAGCATCTCCCAGTGGGATCTAATTAATTACCTTTATGCTAATGAAGGAGCTCCCCATTCTGGTAACTTTGGCTTCAGAAAGTCCAGAGAACCAAACATATACCCAGTGAGCAGGCCCATAGGTATTCTGAGACACGTGAGATCATGGATCAGGCCACAGACTTGATTGCAACCTTCCTCAAAAGTCCTGACTCAAAAATAACTTTAAAAAATGCACAGCTAGCAAAAAGTTGGAACTGAAATCATAGGAACCAAGTATCAGAGGGGTAGCCGTGTTAGTCTGGATCTGTAAAAAGCCACAGAGAGTCCTGTGGCACCTTTAAGCCTAACAGATGTATTGGAGCATAAGCTTTCGTGGGTGAATACCCACTTCGTCAGACGGAATCAATTACCTCTTCATTCAGCTATGACCCGAGAAGGGACAGATGTTTTTATGGACAGATGCTTAAAACTTCCCTTTTACATTTTAGTATTCAGCAGCTCAACTGTGAGCAGCATTTTTGACACACAATCTGGTAAAAAAAAAAAAACAATCTTTAACTGGGAGAAAAATTATTTTCCTTTAAAAAAAAAAAAAAAAAATCTCAATTTTGGGGTTCAGTTTTTCTATGCAGGGCCATCAATCTGCCTCACACTAAATCCATTTTGGTAAACTGAAGCCCAAAGGCCTGAGTGGGGATTGAGATCTAATCGTGCTGGGCACTGTACTAAGCCATAAGAAGTCCATGCTGCCAAAGTGCTTCTAATTTAATTTAAGAAGAGCTAGAGCAAGTGAATGACAAATAAGAAAGAAGTGGGAATGTAATAAATTCTCACACTTTCAGAGGACTACATCCATTTCAAAGGTGTTGTGTGAGATCAAAATGATTAGTGTATAGTATATGCGTAGCATCAAATGTAAGAACTATATGACTGAAAAGTGGTTAGTGTTGGATATAAACAGACATTCTGCTGTATCATAATAAAGCAGTGATTCGCAAACTTTTGCACAGGTGACCCCTTTCACATAGCAAGCCACTGAGTGCGACCCCCCTTATAAATTAAAAACACTTTTAAATATATTTAACACTATTATAAATGCTGGATGCAAAGTGGGGGTTGGGGTGGGGGCTGACAGCTTGTGACCCACCATGTAGTAACCTCACAACTCCCTGAGGGGTCCCAACCCCCAGTATTAAAGCTTTTACAAAGCATGTTCAATTTAGTATTCTACCACTAAGGTGTTTCTTTAGTTTCCTGCCAGTCTTACAAGAGAAGGAATTAGACCAATTGGGACAGAGGACCTTCGTGCATCTTTACATTTAGGACAAGGAAAATAAACCTGTCCTTGACTGACCTTTTTTAAAAAAAAAAAAAAAAAAAAAAAAAAAAAAAGCCTTTCCAGACTTCTCTCTTCCTTTAAAAATAAAATGCTCTTCTAGGTGGCAGTTCAGGAAACAGGGTCTAACTACTCTTTAAACAAAACAGACCCCTCCCCCCCCCCATAATACTTTACAATTTATACAAATAATTCTGCAGGTTAAATGATCAGCATAACTATAAATAGATGATGAAAAATATTGCCACTCTGTTTGCAACCCTAATAACTCAAATTCTGTGCCCTCAGAAAGATGAACTTGGAAAAAATCTTCCACCTAAAATTGTTCTCAAATGTTCTTTAACCCTAGCAAACACTTGCTACCTATGTGCCATGTAAGTAGCCCTGCAAAAGAGATTGCTCAGTTCCTTTTATAAATGACAGATCAAATATATCCTATGCAGCTAAGTTAGTCTAGCTGTAACCTTGGCCCAAAGCGTCTTTGCAGAAATAGGTGTTTGTACAGAACAAATGCAAACAAGTACCTGACAAGCTGTCGTCTTCCTCGTCGCGTTGGCTCACCATAACCTTTAATGGGTTCTCCAAAAACACCTATTACCTAAGAAAAAGAATAGAGATGAGGTATAGCATGTCTAAAGGGTCACATTCAAACAGATACTCCAGTGTCATCCCACCTCCTCATCTGAAATCATTTTCGTTTCACCAAATGTTTCTAGTATACTATGATAGTGACAACCCAAGAATTTAGGAAACAAACTAGACGACAGCAGCAGATTCATATCAAATAGTATTTCTATATTTCAATGAATTTCTTTATAAACTAGATTATTCAATTATCCTTAAAATCCTATAAAGATCTGCATTATGAGCATCTATCTTAGCTGACAGAATTCTAACTTTTACGTGTACTGTATGTATATTATTGACTTTAGTCTTCCCAGGTTGACTATATAAAGAAAGAAAAAGCAAAATGCCCTCCCATCTCATCAGAGACATTGTCTCGGAGTATTTCAAAGTTGTAGTTTAAAAAGTAATCTAATAATCTAATAAAATAGCAATGATTCCTTTTATTAAAAACTAGAAACAAAAGGTTTTGTCATTTCTATAAATCAGGTTCCAAAGCACAGCAAAAAAATCAGCCAGGTTTTCAAACTTAGTTTAGTCAGATCAGAGAGGAAGCATGATTTTGCGGTATGGCACCAGAATGAGGTTATCATTTTTATAAGCCTAGTTCCAAAGTATAGATCTCTATTTTTATCTTTCTAATATTTTTGATATTTCTAGATGAATCCCACTGACACTTTAGTAATCTTGTCTGGAAGGCTATTACACACATTTATGGCTTTATCTGAAAATGTGATTTTTAACGTCTAGCTCTGAGTTTATTTTTATTTATATCTAGCTAACCTACATAACTGCATGGTCTTATTACTGTTAACTTCATCCTTCCCTCCCTTCTACTATTTGTTAAAGTCACTTTGTTTCAAATTACACTAAGTTTTTTGGGTGAGGGGGGCCATGTCTTCCTGCAGATTTGTATAGCACCTAGCACAATGGTGTTCTGATTTTAATGAGACTTTTGTGCAGTACCACACTATAAATAAGAAGAGTATATCATTCGGTGAAGAAAGCAGTCAGAAACTACATGGTGTATTTTAGTGGGCACCAATTCCCACTATATTGAGTGGAATTATGTGTGTGACTGAGTCAACTGGAATTTTCTTTGGAGCTTAATGGTACATGCTCTTTGAATGGAAGATCTGAAAGACAGCAATTAATAAGAAATCCTTTTGTTCAACTGTGAAACTGTAATTTAGGTTTGAAAAACAACCTCTGGGTGAGATCTGCATTTCTCCAAGGCATCGCCATAAATCTTACTGGGACTGGAGGAAGAGAATAGTTCTTTAAAAATCACATAGAACAAACCACCTGAAATAGAGGGAAACAAAAGCAAATAAAATGAGAACTAATCTAATCTGATGAACAATAAATAAAGAATATTTATAGGGCATACAGCTTTTTATATAACCTGTAACACCAATCCCAACGAGCACCACTATTAAGTAGGTAAAATCCCTTCCAGCTTCTTTCACTGTAATAGAGAGAAAAAATATAGTAGTTACAATGTCAGTTAATAAGATTAGCATAAGTGTATCATATAAATAATTTTCTTTTCTTCTATGTGCCAGTCTAAGATTCAATTAGCATTTTGGTAAGTAGGTCTCATATTGATAAGGGGGGAAAAAGTCAGCTTTTAGTCCATTCCTTCTGTTATACCTCAGCAGTAAAGTAAAGAGACCATGAAAAGTTTTTGTCAGTTCCAGCAGAATTTTTTATTAAACCTTTCAACTAGTTTAAACCCAGAACAACCTGTGCTATTGCTCTCATGTTGACATACAAAGTCATTTTCTTTTAAGTTTTAGTAATACATTTCAGCTGCAAAGTATTCAAGTTACAATATAACATTCATTTATAGCAAATTTTTAACAAAAGTATGGGGGAAAGGGTCAACACTACTGACAAAGACTGTGAATGAGGAATTACCAAGTACGTGAACAATAAAAAGCAAGGATGCCACAAAAGCATATACTTTTTTTAGTCAATTGTAATTTATTTATAATATTTCATCATGTACAAGAGTAAGAAGTTATTATGAGACCTTATTACAACCTCTGCTATAAAATCTTTCTTGAGAAGTGGGAAGAGATCACCAATTTGTGTGGATTATAAATTGTGCTTTTTAGCAAAGTTCAAATTAGTGAGGAAAGTTTAATAACCTCTTTTCCTCCCACTTTCCACAGCCGCCTTATCAGCTGAGAAGGTTTTATCCAAAGAAAAGCCCTTTCACTTTCTGAAGCTGTGTAACAATCACTTCTTGCTCAAAGGAATGAATGGGAGGAACTAGAGGTCATATGATGGAACTGTCATACATTACATAATTACAACCATAATAAATAATAATAATAATAATGTTAGAAGATAACTAAATTACTATAATTCCAAGAAAAGTCCTCTCGTCCTACTCTACCACTAAGCAAAGTATTTCATTTTTATTTCACTAGTAGTGGAACTAAACAGAAAAAACTGCTAGAGCCTTTAGGGAACTAAATTGGCTTACTGTAACAAAAGCTACATATTGTAACTGCTTGACAGACGCTCAAAGCATTCAAGATCAATTAAGACATTACATTCTGATATTCACTTATGTCTATCAATGAAAGTGGAACCTCCTTGGCCGCAGAGAAATAAAATTACATTGTTTAGCATTGTATTTATTCTATTGAAGGTTTAAGCAAAAAATCATGAATGGCCAAGGCAGTTCCTGGGGATTAATACCTAGTTGAGACACCTCAAACTTGGGATCTCCAAACATGGACTACATCAAAGTCTCTTATGGGCCATCTTCCTTCCCATTTGGAACAACATGGACTGCTTCCCCTCCCACTGGTGATCAAATGACAAGGTCGGTGGCAACTACAGTATATTAATTATGTACATAGAAATGCACTATTAGGAAAGCATTCACTATTTTTAAGATGTACCAGTTGTAAAGAAGGAGCCAGTACCATGTGATCAGCCAACTCTGCTGGCAACCAGCAAATGGACCATGTTTGGAAACTGCTCTCTTAGGTCATTAAACCCAGCCAGTCTTAATCTTCAGGAAATGACATGGACATAGAATTTATATGGGCACTAATAGACAATGAATTCCAATTCCAATTCAGTGATAAGAGTTTGAGTCACCTCTATATTCCATTCAGTTTTTTTCCATTTGAATTGATGGATGATCAATCTAAGACCATTGTTGTGGCCATATGGAAGAAATCCATAAAAGTGAGTTACAATTTCCATATTAGATAGGGATTGATGAAACTGATATCAAATATCAATCTAATACATAGATGTGGACATTATTAGATACAAAGCCCTTCCTTCCCACCCAAACTAAAAGAAAAATTATTTTGTTATATGTCAATAAGAAAATTTGATGTGTGCGTTGGAGGAAGAAAATGATTTTAGAAGAGTTAATTAACAGTCTATTTGAATTTGTATCAGCCTTCAACCGAAGTGTTGCTGCAATTTTTTTCCAGGGGCTCTGGACCAGGTATCTTCCCTGTTTCCCCATCTATGATTCCATCTGACTTGGGTGGCACTTTGTAGAAGCAGAGGTTTATCCCTGAGAGTCTTCGTGTGGACTCTCTGCTTGGAAAATGTACGTTTACTTCATCTCTTGGCTTCCTGTTCCATGGGGAAGTGGGGGCAGCAGGGCTGGGGTGATACCAAAAGCTGACTGCAGGCAGGCAAAAGGCAAGGGAATGGGAATGTAGTGGTAAACTTATGCGGGGGGAGGGGTTCAGCCATAACTGGGGAGGTAGATGGAGAGGCACCGTGTATTACTTAAGATGATCCTACAAAATATATTAGGCTGACTCCAATTAGTCTAAATATAAGAGGCCTGCCACTCAGCTGTTTAGTATGCATTAGAAAGTGTGTGATGGCATGCAAAATACAAGCCTAAATTTGCACAACTGGAGCAGTACTGTCCAGTTTGTCAAGCATTTACAGCAGGAAAGTTTTTCAAAAAACAAAGTCCCTATTGCTAACAACATCATTAAAGTTGAACTTGAATTAGCAACACATGGACTTTATTTTTTCTCTAATGTAGACATGTATTCAGAGTCCTCCCACAACCTCAAACACTTGATGCATCAGATTCTTCCCTCATATATATCCCAATAAAGTCAAGAAGAGCTGTAAGTAGGACTCCAAGAAAAATTTTACCCTCTGTGTGTGTAATATACACATACAAGTTAAAAGTTAACATTGTTTGAAGTCATGCAAAATAATGCAATGTGTACAGGGAACAAGTTGCAGCTGTGGGAACCACAATTTTTAATTCCTCAGTTCTGGGTGCCTAAAATCTCAATTGCAAGGCTGCAGCTAGTTCCTGCAGCAACAGTCTCTAAAAACAATGCATGTTGCTCCTAATTAATACTGGCCATAGGCCCACTTACCTTTCTGAGCAGCCGACACGGGTGCTCCTCCTTTTTGACTTCTTTGCACAGACACTTGTTTGCTTTTATTCCCAGCTCTCAGGGACCCCTCCTGGGTCCAGATATTTTGTTTAGCAACTTGGAAAAACATACGAGGGCGCAACACAGATTCTCTGTGGGCAAATTCCTGCCCCCACCTAAAACACCGCCAAGTCCTTAGAAACATCTTCCCATGGGGTGCAAGCAACCACTTTCCTGGCGAGCCTTGTAACTTCTCGCTGCATTGAATAACTCGCATAAACGAAGCAGAAAACATGATGAGGGAAAACAAGTCTTAATATGTTACCAACAAACTAAGATCTAGATTAGCTGAACTGCTGCATAGATCTATCCTACTGTAGTCTGCACCTAAGCAACACATGCATAGTGTGTCCACGGAAGGTGCAGCCCTTATAATGAAACAGAATTAGAGCAATCTCTGACTTTGAGTTTTGCTTTTACCTTGTTGATTTACTTTGAGAAACCTACATCACCCTTTGCTCGCTGACATTTGCAACTTCCTCGCCATTGCGTTTGCAAAGTTCCCTGGAAAAAATACTACGGAGCCTTGGGAATTGTAGTTCACAGAAATTCTCTTCACGTCCACAGTTAATAGTGGCTTAAAGGACAAATGACTACAACTACCACAATGCAAAGCGCCACCCCCTGATGTTGAGATCAAATTACACCCGACACGAAACTACAGTAATTTCAATCCACTGGTTCTGGTACAGATAGCACATAACGAAGTGGTAGGGGAGGCTGGAGTTTTTTGACCTCCTTTAACTTGTGAATGAAAAATAGTGTGTGTTTTGTAGTGTTTCTTCTCTTTTGATTTTTTTTTAATGTTTCCAATCATCTTATCCTTAGGAAATTATGACCTTGCATTAATGCAAACTGTCTGGGTTTTTTTTTTTCCAGATAAAGTGATAAAAATACAAATTTGGAAGTATTTCTTCCCTTTCCAGGGTGAATAAAATTAATCACATTAAGGCCTCAATCCCACAAAGATTTAGGTACACGTTTAGTCTCATTGTCTTTGCAGGCTCTAAGGTTGTAATTTTTGTTATGGAAACTGATGGATGCAAAATCTATTTTAAAAGGCCCTGATCCAGCAACTGGGTCAGCATAGATGTAACTCTGCCCGTATGGTTCAAATTCTATTTATTATTTTTCCTCAGTTTAATAATTCCTTTGTGGTCAGCATGTACAGAAAACTCATATACAATTGTATACATACTTATTAATTCAACTCAGTAAATAATTGTAGAAAGCCACCACTCAAAAACAGCTGTAAAGATTTTACTCAAACTTTCTAGGAAAATTCACACCCAGAAGGAATTTGTTTAAGGAAGTTCTGAGCAATGAAAAAGCAGGAGTTATACTGACAGTTGGAATTCAATCACAACTTTAGACTCTGCTGCCTCTACCATGGATGCTACAATATTGATAACAACAACAATAACAGAATTTTACTTTAAAAGATTTTTAAGAATCTATGATATCCCATTCCATAAACAGAGTTGCAGTTCTTTATGTCCTCACCTACATCAATGGACTATTGAGATGGTGGTTCATTGTTTATAAATTCTTTGTAATATTAGATGTATTTTAATATTTTCTTTAGGCCCTATCTACATAAAACTTTCATTGGAGTTTAAATCCAGTGCTTAATAACTAATAATACTTACCATCTTTGTAGTGCTTTACATTTTCAAAGCATTTACAGCCTTGCTGTTAAATTCAGTTGGAAGTCCCATGTAATATATAATTAGAAGTGGACTTTTGGCGCAAAATTTGAATCCAAACTTCTCCAAAATTTGGGGGTTGTGAAAAAGTCAGTCTTGACGGACATAAGAGAGCAGTCCTGTTGGGTTCCAGGAAGTGGGCGTGCACAAGCCCACCCATGGCTAAAGGACCTTCCCCCTACCCAGGGATGAGGTGAAGCAGGTACCCTGCCAGAGGGTGTTCAGATGCTGAGTTTTGGTTTACTTCAATACAGTGATGAGGGGACATCTCTACATTTGGATTCTGGGCTTTCAGTGAGTCTAGCTCTAGTTAGGTGTAGCGATAAGAACTACATTTCACCTTACATAATAATATATTGGCTTATAATTATGTCTCCTTCTAGTGGGTGAGTGCAATGACTATACCAACCTAAAAAGAACAGTAGTACTTGTGGCACCTTAGAGACTAACAAATTTATTAGAGCATAAGCTTTCGTGGGCTACAGCCCACTTCTTCGGATGCATATAAGCTTATGCTCTAATAAATTTGTTAGTCTCTAAGGTGCC